>NC_069078.1:18965325-19277554 GCF_025698485.1 Gossypium arboreum | reverse complement strand
TGTTTTCGAGAATAAACGATTTGCTTGATCAGTTGAAAGGTGCAACAGTGTTTTAAAAAATTGATTTGAGATCTGGTTATAATCAGTTCCGAGTTAAAGACTCAGACGTACTAAAAACTGCGTTCAAAACGAGGTACAGACATTATCAACTCCTTGTTATGCCTTTTGGACAAACTAATGCTCCTGCCATTTTCATGGATTTGATAAATCAGATTTTTAGACCTTATTTAAACAGATTTGTTGTTGTGTTCATTGATGACATTCTGATCTATTCACGAGATGAGTCTGAGCATGCCGAGCATTTGAGGATTGGGTTGCAAACCTTGAGAGATAAGCAATTGTATGCTAAATTCAGTAAGTGTGAGTTTTGGCTCTGGAAAGTCAGATTTTTGGGACATATTGTCTCGGAGGATGGCATTGGAGTTGATCCAAGCAAGATTTCTGCAGTTATTGTTTAGAAACCACCTGGAAATGTATCCGAGGTTAGAAGTTTTCTGGGATTGGCTGGTTACTATCGATGCTTTGTTAAAGGGTTCTCGATGATTGCTACACCGATTACCAGACTACTACAGAAAGATGTAAAGTTTGAATGGCTCAAAAAATGTCAACAAAGCTTTGATCAATTGGAAGCAATGTTAACTGAGGCACCAGTGTTGGTTCAAATTGAATCAGGTAAACAATTTGTGATTTACAGTGACGAGTCATTGAATGGTTTGGGTTGCGTATTGATGCAAGAAGGAAAAGTGATAGTCTATGCTCCCAGATAGTTCAAACCACATGAAAAGAATTATTCGACGCATGATTTAGAATTGGCTGCTATAGTTTTTACATTGAAAATTTGGTGTCATCATTTGTATGGTGAAAAATGTCACATATTTACTGATCATAAAAGCTTAAAGTATATTATGACTCAGAAAGTGTAACACCCCTAACCCGTATCCGTTGCCAGACTAGGATTAAGAGGTATTACTAGACATATCGGAACATTTTATGATCAATTCACAATCATCATCCACACATTATAGCATCATAGTCAAACATCATCACAAAGTCCCTTTCTTAGGTCAATGAGACCTTAAACATGCTTTAAGAAGGGGTTAGGACTAAACCAAGAACATACAAAATTTCCAGACACTTAGAAAAATTTCATGAAATCATAGGTCACAAGCTCGTGTGAACAGACCATGTGCCTCACACGGCCACCGGACACGCTCGTGGTGCAGGCCATGTGAAAACAGGGCATACATACTGACTTGGGTCACACGGCCAAACACACGCCCATTTGCTAGGACATGTGCCATTTTGGGGGTATATTGACTTGTGGATGAGTCCTTGTGACACACACGGCCAGTAGACACGCCCGTGTATTTAGACTGTGTCAAACTTGTAAGGTATACTGACTTAATTCGAAAGGGTACCCTAAGGGACACACGGCCATTTATCATGACCGTGTGTCACACACAACTGAGACACGCCCGTGTGGACAAAAATAGGCCATTTATAAGGCCAACATGCCACCCAAAAAGGGTCACCCTACAAGTATCAATCAAAGCATAAGTCATGTCCAAATGGCAACCAAAACCATACCCAAAACATGCATAATTCAATCCACAATATCACCTATCAAATTCATACTCAATTTCATATCAAAGCATACCATTTCATGTACTAAAATCATACCAACCCATTTGTCTCAAACAACATTTAACCAAACTAAAAATCATATCAAAACCTTACCATTTCAACTATAAAATCATACCAAGATGGCCATTCACACAAGACCATATATATATACATCAACTATATCATTTTTCCATCCCATAGTCTCAATCATATTCATGCCATATCACACGGCAAGAAATACACATAACACATATCATAATATCAGTAGCCTATACATGCCATACATTAATATTTACAACATCAAAAGTCTCAAAATATCATTCGATAGTGTGACAACAATCCTTGTTGATCCCTGAGCTCACGGTAGCTTCAGTAATCTATAAAACAATTGAAAAACACACAAAGTAAGCTTTCCAAAGCTTAGTAAGCCATATACAAATAAACTTATCACATAAACAATTATAGACTAATTTATACATATGAATCATGGCAACACACAATTGTAAGATCATAAATCTCATATAGCTCAATTGTTCATAATCACTTGCTTATAAACACATCACATTTTCATATAGTTCACATCTCAAATGATCATATTCATTCTTACTTCTCATTGCCAAATCTTATATACCTTTCATACGTACCTGAATTGGATACACATTCACTTGATCATTTATTTCTCAATAATGGCCATTGAACTATTCGAAAACAATAAGGATACTAAGATAGATCGGAAAGCTTGTACAATGCCAACGTCCCAGACATGGTCGTACATGTAATGAAATATCGATGCCACTGTCCCAAACAGGTCTTACATGAAATCATATACGATGACGATGTCCCGGACATGGTCTTACACGTAAATCTCAAGTCATTGTCAACGTCCTAGATGTGGTCTTACACGATATCACACCTCGAAATCCTATGTCATGACATATGTATCCTATACTATTCCTACGGTTCATACGAAGCTTTCGGATTTCGTAACTTTGTCTAGACTTTCTCAGATTCAATTATTCAGCTCTCATAGCAATTCAATACATTTCCACAACAATCAAACATATATTATTCAATTGAAATACGTTTATTTGCATATGAACTTACCTCGAAAATGAGAATGGCTAAATTAGTCGATTATTCTACAACCTTCGACTTTCCCCGATCTAATTTCGATTTCTTTCGTTCTTGATCTATATAAATTCAAATTTCACTAATTTAATCACACATTTATTCATTTCAATCCACAAACACATAATTAGGGCATTTTACACTTTAGCCCCTAAAATTTTACATTTTGACATTTTAGTCCTTATTTCATAAAATCACAAAATACATATAATTTCACATTTCTCATGCTTAGCTGAATTTTCATATAGTCTCTAGTAGTCCATAACTTTCACTTATTTCACATTTTAGGCCTTCAATTTCTCATTTTCACAAATTAGCCCATAATAATCAAATTCATAAAAAATCATAATACAAAACATATTCACCCAACACATATCTTTCATTTTTCATCAATTAACAACACAAAACTCATGGATTCATCCATGGCACATCTCAAAATCATTAACAATTTCATAAATTTAAGCGTGGGCTAGCTAGAGCACATAACAATGATTACAAAAACATAGAAATTAACAAAAACCGAGTTCAAAACATACCTTAATTAAGCTTAACCATGGTCAAATGTTCAAACCCTATTCATGACTTTTATAACATGCATTTTTGGTGGATGAAATGGGGAAAGAGGAACACAATTTTGTTCAATTTTATTTTATTAACCTTTATTATTAATTACTAATTTAACCTTAGTAATAATATTAAAATTCCACTATCTCATGTCCATCTATGTCCATTCATTAAAACCATGGTCTAATTACATCATAAGGACCTCACATTTATTAAGACATAACAATGTAGCACTTTAACAAATAGCTAGCCACTATTGCATTTTATGTAATTAAGTCCTTTTCTCAAATTGAACACACAAACGATAAAATTTTCACACGAAACTTTCACACATACCTTATCACATGTCGTAATCAATAAAAATAATATTAAAATATTTTTTTGACCCCGAATTTGTGGTCCCGAAACCACTATTCCTACTAGGGTCTAAACCAGACTGTTACAACTCTCCTTCCTTAGGGATTTTCGTCCCCTAAAATCTTACCAGCATATAGGTTTGAGTAACGTTCTCTAATAACATCCTCAGGCTCCCATGTATCCTCTTCAATCCCGTGCCGATGCCATAAGACTTTCATTAAATAAATTTTCTTATTTCTCAATAGTTTAACCTTGCGATCTAAAATCTGAATTGGTTCCTCTTCACATGTCATATCAGACTCAATCTCAAACAGAGAGATCACATGGGAAGGATCAGATTGATAATGTCGAAGCATAGATACATGAAATACATTATGAATCTTTTCTAGATGGCGACAACAATCTGTAAGCAATCGGTCCGATACCCTCAATAATCTCGAACAGCCCAATGAATCTCGGACTCAATTTACCTTTACAGTCGAATCAAAGTATTTTCTTCTATGCTAAGACTTTCAAAAACCTTTGTCTCCAATCTGAAACTCAATATCTTTCCATTTCAAGTCTGCGTACAATTTCTGACGATCTGAAGTTGCTTTCAGACTATCGTGAATCACTTTCACTTTCTGTTCAGTTTCTTTGATCAAATCAACCCCGTGTATCTTATTCTCACTGAGCTCAGTCCAATACAAAGGTGTTCGACATTTGTGACCGTACAAAGCTTTTTATGGTGCCATTTATATACTTGATTGAAAGCTATTATTATATGCAACTTCAATCAATGGCAAGTATCATTCCCATGTACCTTCGAACTAAAGAATGCAAGACCTCAACATATCCTCAAGTATCTAAATAATCCACTCGGATTGATCATATATTTGCGGATGAAAAATAGTACTGAAATGTAGCTTTGCACCTAATACATCTTGCAGTTTCTTCCAAAACCGCGATGTGAATCTCGGATCTCTATCTAAAACAATAGAAATAGGTACACCGTGCAATCTCACAACCTCAAAGATATACAACTCAGCAAGTTTATTGAGCAAATAATCCGTGCATACCAGAATGAAATGGGCAGATTTAGTCAGTCTATCAACCACTACCCAGACCGTACCTTTCTTACTCAGTGACAAAGGCAAACCCAAAACAAAATCCATCGTAATTCTACCCCATTTCCACTTGGAAATCATAATCGGCTGTAGTAACCTAGATGATACCTGATGTTTAGCTTTGGCTTGCTTACAGATTAAACACTTCGAAACAAATTCTGATATATCGCGGTTCATACTAGGCCACCAATAAAGCTATTTCAGATCGTTATACATTTTCGTACTTCTCGGATGTATAGATAACTGACTACTATGAGCTTATTTCAAAATCATCTGAATCAACTCTGGATTTCTCAGAATACAAATTGTATCTCAGAACCTCAAATAATGATTATCATCAACTCTAAATTCTGAATCAAAATTCAATTCATCCTGAGCTCGTATTGCTATTATCTCATTATCAACTCTCTAGGCATCATAAATCTGCTGTAAAAACAATAATCTTGCTTACAATTCAGCTAAAACTGAACTATCATCAGACAAAACTAAATGAACATTCATTAAATGTAAAGCAAACAATGATTTTTGACTCGAAGCATCAGCATCCATATTTGCTTTTCCAGGATGATAATAAATTATAAGCTCATCATCTTTTAACAGTTCTAACCACCTTCTCTGACGCAAGTTCAAATCTTTCTGAGTCATTAGATATTTCAAACTCTTATGACCTGAATAAACATGACATTTCTCACCGAATAGATTGTAGCACCCCCTACCCGTATCCAAAGCCGAAATAAGGTTCGAAGCATTACCGGACTTATATTTTGATATTCATTCACATTCAAAAGATAATCTTGCATACAATTTAAAATTTTCACACATTCATTCATACCATGAAGACATATTTCTCAAAAATAAGCTTATACCATGCCTGAATATACACAAACATTAACATCATTAACAAGCCATTCTCGCATGGCTACATATACAAATCAAAATGAACCACATTGAATTTAGCCTATACATGCCACATAACCAAAAACTTTAAGCTTTTAATTACCAAAGTGATAACTAGATAGTGTGATGTGGTCTCCAACGACTTCCAACCCGAGCAAGTCTCCAAAACTCTATGAACATAGGAAAAACACATAGAGTAAGCTTAGAAAGCTTAGTAAGTCATAAGCAAATAAATCATTTCAATGATATTTACAAATCGTTATCATTAAACGAAATTTAACAAACATCAATCACTTATACAATCTTGTACTCGTAAATTCATATAACCACATTAAGTAGCTTCTCTTATCTTATTTATCAATGAATATATATATATATATCACGTTTTAACATTCAAAAGACAACCGTTAACTCAATCATATAAATCAAGTTTGCACATAATCATAACATGAATAACCAAAACATGTAATGGTTCACTAACCACTTCATATTTAACTTATCCATTTGGCTACATTTCAATTTCATATATATATAGCACATATTCACATTTCATTTTCTTATAAATCACATATTATCTTACACATATATATTACTTTCCATGTCCTAAAACCATGTTTCTCATTTCATAATTCCCATGCTCAAAATATAGGACCACAATTCGTATAACAAACATATATGTATCACACCATTTATTTATACATTCACATCATTTGATGTCATATATTTCACATATTATCGCTTGAAACATAATCACCTTTCATTTCTGAATTTCATAATCGAAACACACGTACCTGAATTATATATCCATAAATCATAATCATATTCACTTTCATTACTCAATTTCATAAACATTGCAACATACCTGAATCGGATGCACATTTATATATTCATTTACTTCTCAGAATACCAGTTGAACCATTCGGAAACAAAGAGGATACTCAGATATCTCTGGAAGCTCGTACAATTAAATTTTAAGTCACATACTTTCATATAATGACATACATCGACCGAATAGGTCATGCTCTTATTCGTAGATATAGTAATCATTCACACATATATATCGTTCTTTGATACTAATAATTCACCTTAAAAATCAATTCACATGCGAGTACATAATACGTACCTGACTATCATAATGTATCATACATAATCAATAGTAGTTTACCTCGAACTTTCGAATTCATAATCTTACTTGAATCACCGGTGTTAAGCCTGCTAGGTTTAAAACCCGAATCCAGTCACCAGCACAAAACCTACAGGACTTTAAGCTCGAATATAATACCAGCACTAAGCCTGCGGAATTTAACTCGGATATAATACCAGCACGAAGCTTGCGGGATAAACCCGGATATAATTCCAGCACGAAGCCTGCGGGATAAAACCCGGATATAATACCAGCACTAAGCCTGCGGGATAAAACCCGGATATAATACCAGCATGAAGCCTGCGGGATAAAACACGGATATAATACCAGCACTAAGCCTGCGGTATAAAATTCGGATATAATACCAGCACTAAGCCAACGGGATTTAACCCGGATATAATACCAGCACTAAACCTGCGGGATAAAACCCGGATATACATCAAATACCATGCATATTTAATCATATATTAACACATGTCATTCAACATATCACATTAGTAGTCATTTGCTACATTCGGATACAAGCTCCATATGAACATCATCATTTACATTTCGGTTCAAAAGTCATACATAAATATCACATATCCATTCCACCATTCAAGCTTAACCCATAGTGACCATTCAACTATATGTATACATAAATTATTTATCACACAACTTAATTCAAGTAGAACCAAAAGGTCACAATCCATCTAATGTATACATATCAAGGCATCATCAATTATATACTAAAGGTGACTACTTAAAACTTACCACGGACGAAGATGAACGAATCGGAACGGCTATTTGAAAATTTTAGATTTTTTTTCTTCCGATCCAATTCTGATTTCCTCTTTTCTTGATCTAAATTAATATAAATTAAACTTATTTAATCTCACATATACTCAAATTCGCCCAAAAACACATAAAAAGGGTAATTTGCACATTAGCCCCTAATATTTCACATTTTCACAAATTAGTCCCTATTTCCAAATAGCACAAAATACACAAAATCTCATCAAACCCGTGTTAGACTGAATTTACCTTTGGCCTTAGTAGCCCATTTATTCAATTTATTTCACACTGGAACAAATTCTCCAAAGCTCAATTCAATTGGTAACATATATATATTTATTTACAACTTGATTCAACACATATAATGCACATACATTAATACATCCAAACATGAAATATTAGCAACCATTCTTGAATGGTCAAGTTATTCCACAGGATTATTAGACAAAAATATACAAGTACATACAAGCATTACCAAATGACCGAATCTCCATTGTATTTAAAATAATTCATGCACCACTCATTTAACTATTAATAGTCATTTACTAAGTACCAATGCCGAATAGAAATATGTCAAGTTCACATGCTATGAATCATGCTAAAATGTCATTTTCAAAACCAAATTGTTTTTCATCTATTCGGCTAGCAAATTATATAAAAAAATATTTTATACCAATTTCATAACCAAATGGTCATATTAACTAAACACCTTAAACTTAACTTAATAATTAACAAATCAACTATAATTCATGAATATTCTTGTCTTCATAAATGCACCAATAAATCCAATTATACAAGCAATGATTTATTCATCACTTAGCTTATCCAATTAAGCCACAACCGAAAACACATTCATCAACCGAATCATTATTTAACCAAAACATGAAAAATCTATTAATACATATTTATTTTTCATCATTAAACACAAGAATCATCAAACTTTCAACAATGGCAAAACACAAAATCAACATAAATTCTGAAAATTGAAGCATGGGTTTACTAGCATTCGAAGCAACGATCTCAAAAATATAAAAATTATCAAAAACCGAGTCAAAATCACTTACTAATTAAAGCTTGAAGTTGCCGAACCCTAATGGCTTCCATGAACCTTTTTCTTTTCTCATTTTCGGTTGAAAGAACCATGAAAGATGATAATTTAACTTTTATTTTACTAATATATTAACATATATTCATAAATTACTCAAATAACCTTATTCCAAATTCAATATTTCAATAATGCCAAACCAACATTTCCACTAACTAATTAATGATCCATTTATCACATGAGGACCCTAGCTTTTAAGTTCCATAGCTTTTAGACACTTTTAACTTATAGCATGCTACTTTTACATTTAACGCAATTAAGTCCTTTTATAAAATTGAGCTCACAAACGATAAAATTTTCACATGAAAATTTCACACATATTAACTCACATCATGTAAACACCAAGAATAATACTAAAATATTTTTTGACTCGAATTTGTGGTCCCGAAACCACTGTTTCGATTAAGGTCTAAACTGGGCTGTTACATAGATAGTGACGCCAAATCTTCAAAGCAAACACAATCGCGGTTAACTCAAGGTCGTGTGTCGGATAATTCTTTTCATGCAACTTTAACTGTCTCGAAGCATAGGCTATAACTTTGCCTTCTTGCATCAAAACAGAACCCAGGTTGTTTAACGAAGCATCACTATAAATCACAAATTCTTTACCCAATTCTTATTGTACTAACACTAGAGCTTCAGTCAACAGGGCTTTTAATTGATCAAAGCTTTTCTGAAATTTTTCGGACCATTCCAACTTGACATCTTTCTGTAACAATCTCATCAACGGAGTAGTAATCATTAAAAAGCCTTTTACAAATCGTAGGTAATAATCGGTAAGTCCCAGAAAACTACGGACTTCAGACACATTTCTTGGAGGCTTCCAATCTAAGATAGCTGAAATTTTGCTCAGATCAACTTGTATACCAGATGCTGACACAATATGCCCAAGAAAACCAACTTCACATAACCAAAATTCACATTTACTGAACTTAGCAAATAGCTGCTTATCACACAGAGTCTGTAACTCAATTTTCAAATGCTCGGCATGTTCATTTTCATTACGTGAATAAATTAATATGTCATAAATGAATACAACAACAAATCGATCTAAATACGTCTGAAAATTTTGTTTATTAGATCCATAAAAGTAGCAGGTGCATTTGTTAATTCGAAAGGCATTACTAAAAACTCATAATGTTCGTACCGTGTTCTAAATGCAGTTTTTGAAATGTCTGAATCTTTTACTCGCAACTGATAGTAACCTGATCTCAAATCTATCTTTGAAAACAGAGTAGCTCCTTTCAACTGATCGAACAAATCATCAATTCTAGGCAAAGGATACTTGTTCTTAATAGTCACTTTGTTAAGTTATCTATAATCGATACACATTCCCATCGTACTATCTCTCTTTTTCACAAATAATACGGGAGCACCCCTAGGCGAAAAACTCGGTCGTGCAAAATTTCTATCTGTCAATTCTTACAACTGAGCTTTCAATTCTTTTAATTCAGTCGGTGCCATTTTGTATGGAGCTATCAATATTAGAGTCGTCCCTGGCACTAACTCAATACCAAACTCTACCTTTCGGACCGGCGGCAGACCCGGTAATTCTTCAGGAAACACATCTGAATACTTGCACACAACTGGTACTGATTCAATCCTCTTTTCGGTCACTTTAGAATCGAGCACATAGGCAAAGTAAGCTTCACAACCCTTTTTCACATAACTCTGAGCTTTCATCGAGGAAATCACAGACAGTGAACCATTCAGATCATTAAACTCAATCCAAATTTTTTCACCATTTTGGCATCGCAAATCAATAGTATTCCATTTGCAGTTCACAACAGTATCATGAAACGTTAGCAAATCCATACCTAGAATTATATCAAACTTGTCGAATGGCAACAACATCGAGTCGACCGGAAAACATGAATCTCGAATCATCAGTGGACAATTCTTGCATACTTTATCAACCAAAACACACTAGCCTAAGGGGTTCATGTAACACCCTTAACCCGTATCCATTGCCGGACTAGGGACAAAGGCGTTACTGGACAAATCGGAACATTTAACATTCATTTCACAAATATCATAGCATCAAAGATCGAACATCAATATAGTGTCCCTTATTTAGATCATCGAGAACTTAAACATGGTTTAGAAAGGGGTCGGGACTAAACCAGGCTCATACAGAATTTTTCAAAAATTAAACATATTTTTTCAAAGTCACAGAGGTCACACGCCTGTGTGAACAGACCGTGTGCCTCACACGGCTTTAGACAAGCCCGTGTGTCTAGGTCGTGTCAAAACAAGGCATACATACTGACTTAATCACAATGCCAAAAGAAATGCCCATGTGCTTTGGCCGTGGTCGAGACTTACTTGGGTCACACGGCTAGCCACACGCCCATGTGCCTTGGCTGTACTCAAGACTAACTTAAAATCGTAGGGTACCCTAGGGGACACACGATCATGCAACATGACCATGTGTCGTACACGACTGAGACACAAGCCCTTATCTCTGCCCATGAGGACAAAAATAAGCCATTTGAAAAGCCAATTTGCCATCCAATTTGGGTCAAACCTACAAGCATCAAACCAAGCATATTTGCACTATAATTTCTACCAAATTTCAATACCAAAACATACATCATTCATGCCATATCATTATCAACCAACATCATGCTTAATAGTCATACCAAATTATGCCAAAACATAAAACAAAATCATATCTAAACATTTGTTTCATAACCTCATTTTACATCATTCAAACACATGTTATTAACTTACCACTATCTCAAATTTTCACATTCCAAAACTTACCAGAATTGACCATTTTCTTTGATCACTCATAAACACATCATATAAGCATAATTTGCATCACATATCATATACCAAAATCAAACCATAAGTTCAACCTCCAACTAGCCACATCACATGGCATGATATATACATTACAAAACATATCTAAATACTCCTAGCCTATACATGCCATATTTTAATATTCACAATGTTAAAAGGTATGAAATAAGGTTCGATAGTGTGGTGACAATCCTTGATGATCCCCGAGCTCCTGATAGCTATGATATCTATAAAACAATGCAAACACATACAAAGTAAGCTTTCAAAAGCTTAGTAACCCATATACAAATAAACTTATCAACTTAAGCATATAAAAATCATAACAATACCTATATTTCATGGCCAAGATACTAACATATCACATAGTTCGCATACAATTCACATATTTCCAATGCATATGCTTATATAACATATTTTCTCATAATTCTATCATATGTTCACAAAGGTACATATACTTACCTTTCATTCTCAACATAGTGTACAATTCAAACGTACCTGAATCAAATACACATTACATATAATCATTCGTATCTCAGAATGCCCGTTGAACCATTCAGAACCATAAGGATACGCGGATAACTCAAAAAGCTTGTACAATGCCAACATCCCAGACCTGGTCTTACATGTAATCAAATATCGATGCCACTGTCTCAGACAGCGTCTTACATGAAATCAAGTATGATGCTGATGTCCCAGATATGGTCTTACACGTAAATCATAAGTCGATGCCAACATCCCAGATGTGGTCTTACACGATAACACATATCGAATCCTATGTCATGACATATGTATCCTAACTATTCCTAAGGTTCATATGGGGCTTTTCGGACATCGGAACTTTGTCGATACTTTCTCGGATATCTGATTCTCAACATATATAATCCTTCAACATTGTTCAAAAGCATATAAGCAATAATAATTCAATTCAAAATACATTTATTTGTATATCGACTTTCCTCATACGAATTCAAATAAACAAAATTGGCTACTTGACGACTTTTGACTTTCCCTGATCTAATTCCATTCTCTTTGGCTATTGATCTATATCAATTCAAATTTAACTTATTAACTTTCACATTCATTCAAATCAATCCAAAAACACTTATTTAGGGCACTTTACAAACTAGCCCTCACATTTTTACATTTTGACACGTTAGTCCCTATCCCACAAAATCACAAAATACACATAATTTCTTTATACACATGTCTAGCCGAATTTTAATATAGCTCATACAAGCCCACATATTTCATTGATTTCACATTTTAGTCCCTCAATTTACAAATTTCTCAATTTAGCCCAAATTACTCAAATTCATCAAAAATTTAGAGACAAAATATACTAACCCAACACATATCTTTAATTTACTAACATCAAACTTCTTAAAGCTCATAGTTTCATCAATTACTCAACTCAAAATCATCAACAAAATTAGAAATTGAGGCTTGGGCTTAATAGTATACTAAGCAATGATCACAAAAACGTAGAAATTAACAAAAACCGAGCAAATTACATACCTTGATCAAGCAAAATGAGTGTCAAACCCTAAAACCATATTTTTCTCTTCTTTTTCTCTCAACATTCAGCTATATGGATGATTATAACACCAAATTTTGATTTTGGTTTTTTTAATAGTACATAAATAATCTATTTACCATTTTACCCTTATTTAATTAACTTTTAAGCCATTAATATACAAGGTCATTAATGTCCACTCAAGCTTACAATGGTTAAATATCAACATAAGGACCTTTCATTTACAAAGGCATATTAAATAGGCACTTTAACAATTAGAAGACCACATTTACATTTTATGCAATTAGGTCCTTTTACCAAATTGAGCACACAAATGATTAAATTTTCATACGAAACTTTCACACATGCTAATTCACATATCACATAAAATAATATTTAAATATCTTTCTTACGTGGATTTGTCGTCCCAAAACCACTGTTCCAACTAGGGTCTAAACCGGACTGTTACAACTCTTCCCCTTAGGAATTTTCGTCCCTAAAAATCTTACCGTTGAACAGATTCATATATTGCTGTCTCATAACATCTTCGTACTCCCACGTAGCCTTTTCAATACCATGTCGATGCCACAACACTTTAACTAATGGAATTTTCTTATTTCCCAATTTTTTTAATCTCACGAGCTATGATACAGGTCAATTCCTCTTCATAAGTCATATCAGACTGAATTTCAATCTCGGATGGAGAAATTACATGCAAAGGGTCAGATCTGTAACATCGAGTGAAATACGTTGTGGATCTTTTCTAGCTTAGGTGGCAACAACAAACGATAAGCAATTGACCCGATACGCTCAATAATCTCATACAGTTCGATGAACCTCGGACTCAACTTGCATTTTCTACCAAATCGAAGTACTTTCTTCCATAGGGACACTTTTAAAAACACTTTATCGCCAATCTCAAACTCAATATCTTTTCTTTTCAAATCTATGTAAGATTTCTGACGATCGGAAGCTATTTTCAAACTATCTAGAATACTTTCTGTTTAGTCTCTTTTATTAAATCAACCCCGTGCATCTTATTCTCACTGATCTCAGTCCAATACAAATGTGTACGACATTTTCGACCATATCAGGCTTCGTACGGTGCGATTTTAATGCTTGATTGAAAATTGTTATTGTATGTAAATTTAATTAAAGACAAATACTGTTCCCACGCACCTTCAAATTGACCTTCAAATTTAATTAAAGAATGCAACATCTCAACATATCTTCAAGAATCTGAATAATCCGCTCAGGTTGACCATCCGTTTCCTAGTGAAAAGTAGTACTGAAATGCAATTTCATACCCAAAGCGTTTTACAATTTCTTCCAAAATCGCGATGTGAATCTCAAATCTCTGTTTGGCATAATAGACAATGGCACACCGTGCAATCTCACAATATCAAAAATGTATAACTCAGCTAACTTATCCAACGAGTAATCAGATCGTACCGGAATAAAATGAGCTGATTTTTTCAAACGATCAACCACAACCCAAATTGCATCTTTCTTTCGTGGAGATAGAGGCAAACCCGAAACAAATTCTATTGTCACTCTGTCCCATTTCCATTCCGGAATCATAATTGGTTGTAACAAACCAAATGGCACCTAATGTTCAGCTTTAACTTGCTGACAGATCAAACATTTAGAAGAAAATTCAAAGATATCTCTTTTCCTTCCAGACCACTAATAATGCTGTTTCAAATCATTATACATTTTTGTACTACCTGGATGTACAGATACACAACTACTATGAACTTCTTTTAAAATCATCTGAATTAACTCTAAATTTCTCGAAACACAAATCCGATCTCGGAATCTTAGACAATCATTATCATCAACTATAAATTCTAAATTAGAATTCAATTCACATTGAGTTCGTTTTGCTATTATCTAATTATCAACTTTCTAAGCATCAATAATCTGTTGAATGAATAAAGGTCTTGCTTTTAATTCGACTACAAACAAACCATCATCGGAAACAACCAAATGAGCATTCATCACATGCAAAGCAAACAGTGATTTTTGACTCAAACCATCCGTAACAACATTTGCTTTTATTGGATGATAATCAATTACAAGTTCGTAGTCTTTTAATAGTTTTAACCATCTTCTCTATCGCAGATTTAGATCTCTCTAAGTCATCAGATATTTCGAGCTTTTATGATCGGAATAAACGTGACATTTCTCACCAAACATATAGTGGCACCAAAACTTCAAAGCAAATACAACTGTAGCTAATCAAGGTTGTGCATCGGATAGTTCTTTTCATACGGCTTTAACTGTCTCGAAGCATAAGTAATAACTTTGCCTTCCTTCATCAAAACACATCCTAGACCATTTAACGAAGCATCACTATAGACTACAAATTCTTTACCTAATTCAGGTTGTACTAACACCGGAGCTTCAGTCAATAGGGCTTTCAACTGATCAAAGCTTTTCTGACACTTTTTTGACCATTCAAATTTCAAATCTTTCTGAAGCAACTTAGTCAACGGAGTAGCTATCAGAGAAAAGCCTTTTAAAAATCGTCGATAATAACCGGCAAGTCCCAGAAAATTGCAGACTTCAAACACATTTCTCGGGGACGTCCAATCCAAAATAGTTGAAATCTTGTTCAGATTAACTCGGATACCTGATGCTGACACAATATTGCCTAGAAAACCGACTTCTCGTAACCAGAATTCACACTTGCTAAACTTCACATACAGTTACTTATCTCTCAAAGTCTACAGTACAAATCTCAGATGTTCAGCATGTTTAGCTTCATCTTGTGAATATATCAGTAAATCATCAATGAATACAACAAAAAATTGTATAACACCCCTTACTCGAGACCATAACCGGAGTCGAGCACAAGGCGTTACCAGACTTATCTTACCTGTTCAGGGCATTAAAAAAATTTACTTTTAGAAGAATTTTAATTTGCTCACATTCATCCAAACCGGGAACATTAAAAATTTTCCGATTACTTACACAAATCAAAACTATTTATTTCACTATTCATAATAAAACTAAATTAATTATAACTTGAGTTACAAAACTCAAAATTTAAATCTGTAAATTTTTCCTAAAACTAGAATCATATATCTTCTTACCATAATTTTCCAGAATTTTGGTTTGGCCAATTAGTACAATTTATTCATTAAAAGTTCCTCTATTTTGCAGTTTAGTAGACCTGACCTCTATTCACGAAAAATTGATTATCTCATTATACAAAAATCGGATAACATTTCCATTTGTTTCTAATGAAAATAGACTCGCTAAGGAACCTAGAAATATAAGCTATGACTTATAATTCTTTTTTTTACAATTTCTAATGATTTTCCAAAGTTAGAATAAGGGATCATGAAGTCACTCTGAACTAGTCTTGCAAAAATTTAAATATCTCAGAATATAGACTACATTTGCTTGCTCTGTTTCTTTCCTATGAAAATAGACTCAATAAGATTTAATTATATATCCATTCACCATTTAATTTCATTTTTAGAATTTTTAGTGATTTTTTAAAACCACATCACTGCTGTTGTTTCCTAAATGTTCCATGGCCAACTCTTACTCCATAATTTCTTTTGCATCAAACCTTATTTAGGCATACATAATACAAAACATGTTTTTATTTAGCTATATCATAAGCTAATCATTACCAAGTATTCACATGCCATTCTTTAATAATATCATAAGGACATACAAACACAATAGCCAAGTACCTATACATGCCATAACTTAAAGTATTTCTAGTCACAAAATACTGAGATAGCTCGTTGATAGTGTGAAGCGATCTCCGACGTCCTTACAATTTTCCAAGTTGCTCGTTGATAGTGTGAAGCGATCTCCGACGTCCTTACGATTTTCCAAGTTGGCTTTGTGATACTATAAAAAGAGAGAAAAGAAAGGGAGTAAGCATAAAGCTTAGTAAGTTTGCATGTAAATAAATAACAACATTCTAAATGAATTATCAAGATAACCTGAACCTTTCGAACATGGACTTATCTTACCTTGCCTTTGGTGCACTCTTTAAATTTTCCGTTGAACCACTTGGAATACTAAGGATACACAGGTACCTTTCCTTTTTAAACTTACCATTGCCATGGCTTGACATGGTCTTATGTGGTATCCTTGCCTTATGAACTCACCATTGCTATGCCTTGGCATGGTCTTACATGGGATCTTTACCTTATTGTAGTTTATCAATGCCTGTCTTGACATGGTCTTACATGATTTCCTTGCCTTGTAAAACTTACCAATGCCATGTCTTGGCATGGTCTTACTTGGTATCCTTAAACCCTAATGTCATGACATTTGTATCCTACACATTCCTAAGGTTCAACCGGGACTTTTAAGTATCATTTCTTCGTCAATTCTTGCTTGAATCATCAAGGAATAAATTTGAAAAATTAATATATAGGTGCTGAAAAATAACATCATTAATTATAAATAATAAAAACATTGCATTTATTTACCACAAACTTACCTCGATACAAAATACGATCAAATATTTTGATTTAGTCCTCAACCTTTTTCTTTCCTCGGCCTAACCCTAAATTTCATTCTTCTTGATCTATAATAGCAAATTTAACTTATTTAATATTCACATTTATCAAAAAAATCCTTAACTCTAATTTTGCCAAAATTACAATTTTGTCCCTAAACTTTTGCATATTTACACTTTTGCCCCAAGGCTCGGAAATGAAACTTTATCCCTAATTCTTATGTTTTATGACATGCTGATCATTTGGTAACGTCAAATTTCTACTCTAACATGTACTTATGACCATTAGGTATTTTTATCGATTATGTCGTTTTACTCGTTTTCGCTTAAAATCGCTGAGCTCAAGTCGTTTAACATAATTTCAAGCTTCATATTCTACCATAAAACATCAAAATAAACATATTTCACTTATGGTTTTTTTTTCCAAATATGAACCTTAGGTTAAATTATTGCTAGAATATGCTAAATCAAGTTACCGGGACTTCAAAAACGTAAAGAACATTAAAAACAGGGCTTGAAATCACTTATTATGAAGCTTGGAAGCTTGAGAAAATCCTACCTATGAAGAACCCTTGAAATTTCGGCCTAATGAAGAAGATGGGCACATTTTGCCATCTTTTTCCCTTTTTTAATCTTTTAATTACCAAATGACTAAAATACCCTTCATTAAAACTTTATTTATTTTTATCTATGTACGTCCATTTTTGTCCATGTAAACCTAATGGTCTAATTACCATTAAGGACCTCTACTTCAATTATACTCTTCAATTTAATCCTTTAGCATCTAAAACTCATATTTATCAACTTTTGCAATTAAGCCCTAGTAGGCAAATTAAGCATGCTATCTATAAAATTTTCCATCGATACTCTAACACATGCATCTAATCACTCGGTAAATTATAAAAATTAACCGAAATAAACTTTTCTATCTCAAATTCGTGGTTTCGCAACCACTGTTCTGTTTAGGCCCTATTTTGGGCTGTTACAAATTGATCAAGGTAAGGTCTAAATATCTGATTCATCAAGTCTACAAAGATAGCAGGTGCATTAGTTAATTTGAAAGGCATAACTAAGAACTCATAGTGGCCGTACCTCGTTCTAAATGGAGTTTTCAGAATGTCTGAGTCTTTCACTTGCAACTGATAACAGCCTGATCTCAAATCTATTTTCGAAAATACAGTAGCTCTTTTCAATTAATCAAACAAATCATCAATTCGGGGCACAAGGTACTTGTTCTTGATAGTCACTTTGTTCAACTAACATAATCTATGCACATTCTCATCATACCGTCTTTTTTTCACAAATAGAATAGAGCACCCCAAGGTGAGAAACTCGGTCTAGCAAACCTTCTATCGATCAACTCTTGCAACTGAGACTTTAATTCTTTTAGTTTGGTCAGAATCATTCTATACGGAGCTATCGAAATCGGAGTAGTTCCAACTACTAACTCAATCCCAAGTTCAACTTCTTGGATCGGAGGTAATCCCGGAAGTTCTTCAGGAAACACATCATGGAATTTACAGACAAGAGACACTAATTTAACTTTCTGTTCTATCACTTTTGAATCAATCACATAAGCGAAGTAAGCTTTCCAACCTTTGTAATGCCCCAAAAATCCCGAAATCCAAAAATCTTAAAATTTCAAATTCCCGAAATGCTGATTTTTCTTTATTTTTGATTTTGATAAAAATTGTGTTTAATATTCTTATCCAAGCGATAATTTTAGTAGGCCTTAAGGGGTAAAAGAAATTATAATTTATTTATTAAAAGAATCAGGGCTAACAAGTAGGTGGGCTTTTGAATAATGAAGAAACAATTGGACACAAAAAGAGCCTGTGGTGGAGTGGCTAAGTGACGCCACATAAGGTGTAGTGAGGTGGTGTTAGTAGCTAGCAAGGGGGTCCAAGGTTCGAATCATAGCTTAGTATTTTTAAAGTTTAATTTTGGCCTTCTAGAATGATGGAAGTGGCATGAATATCGACTCCAAGGGGAGTGTTCAGAGGAGAAAATTAAGGTAATGATCAATGGGTTATCAGGGAGAAAAATGAGGAGATAAGAAGTAAGGAGTAAGTAGAGTCGAATTGGGAACTTGGGCTTGAAGAATTTGGCTATAGGGCTATAAATAGGTGCCGAATGGGAGGGTTGAAAAGCTAATGACAAATTTCCCTTCACTTTGTGCCAGAAACCCTTTTCTCTAAAAAGCTGAAAACCTTTTTTTTCTTTTCTTTCTTTGTGCCAAATTCTTATCCCTTCTCTTCTCAATATTTTCTTTGCTTTAGCCGATTCTTCTTCCTCTCTTCTTTGGTGCTGAGTAATCAATTGTTGCCATTCAAATCTCTAAGAGCTGAATACCCTTGGTGTTGCCACTACCCTTTCCACCCAGTCAATTCTAGTGTAAGTGTTCGCTCTCCCAATTGGTTTTTGATAAGTATCAAGTATTTGGTCCCTCACTTCTTTATAATCGAATTTGGTAGGGAATTAGTGTCAAATCTTGGTTTTGGATTCCTACCAATTTCCTCTTTAGATCTGAGAAATACGCGTGTTTAGTGATCAAAGTAAAAGCTAGTAAAGGCTTGGCGTTCAGGTAAGGTTAAGGTGAAATTTTGACTTTTGGTAAAGTAATCGATAAGTACGTGTGATTAATCTTTGAGTGATATTGATTGTAGGTTTGGGCTAAGGAGATCGCATCACACTTGCTTACCAGGTGTGTACATACACTACACACACATTCTGTATCGGCAAAAGCCAAAATGCCAAAAAGCCGAAAGTTTGGCTATGGTAGTCTTGCGAGTGCGCGAGCACTCGTAAGGGGGAGACTGATAGGTTGCTTGAGGCCCACGAGAAATTCTGTGGACTTGGGTTATGATTTGGCCATATGGGCTGGAATGGGCTAAATGGGCCTGATGGGCTATAGGGCCCATAATAGGCAAAAACTGAATGTTGATGCTATGTGATAGGAACTTGTATGTGAGCATGAATATGAATGTGACTGGGCCTAACGGGCTATATAAATGTGATTTGGGCCTAATGGGCCATATAGAGGTGATTTGGGCCTAATGGGCCATATGAATATCATTGGGCTTAATGGGCCTGATACAGGTATGTGAAATCGTTTGGGCTTTGTAAGGGGTTTTGGGCCTAGTATATGATATCCACATAAGACTTAATTAATATATTGCAACCGTGGACAAGTCAAAGGGTTAAGTTGTGGCAACGGGTATATGCATGTTTAGGATTGGATCTAGGGAGAGCTTGGTACTTAAGCGGTCTTAATGACTCACCTTTTCTTCTCTGGAATCCTACATGGTGCATAGTGTTCGTTCATCTTAGCTCACGGGACTCGTTAACGGGCCAACGTAAGTGAAAACTGTAATTAAGAAAAAATTACCGAAATGCCCCTAAGGGAAAAAATGACCAAAATACCCCTAGGCGTTGAATGTAAGTTTTATGGATGTGACATGCATACATATGATGTTCTGCTTAGGTTGCATATGGGTTGGGAACTATGGAACGGAGGAAATATATGAGGCATGGTTGCCTGACAATCGTGGATCCACCGACGGCTTTTAAAGCCCAATATGTAAATGAACGTAGTTCTGCAACCGAGCTACCATGGTGTGTGGGCTGGGTGGGTCGATATTTATATCCCCACATGGTGTGACAGAGGACGGAGCTGGTGTGTAGCGGATGGATAATTTGGATGGGATTGCATTGCATGATTGATGACTGATGTTTTTTTTTGAATGCTTGTTTTTGCCGAGGGTTGTACACACTGAGTTTGCGAAAACTCTGCCCCTCTTTTATTTTATTTTTAGGTGACGCTCTGTAGAATGTTCAATGTCTGGAGGGACTCTAGGTCGCCAGCTAGCAAGATAAATTGGACTTGTTGTTTTTAAGCATATAAGTTTTTTATTTCATTAAGCATGTTTCAGATTAGATTGTAATAAGGTTTTCATTATGTTTACTTGAATTATTGTTATTATTTTCATTGAAATCACACGAAGTTGAACATGGGTTTCCTAAATTATAGTATGCTTTCTACGTTTCCTCAATTAAATTTTTAAATGATAAGTTTTCTTAAATCAAATGTTTTAAACAAGGTTTTCACAACTGAAAGGTTTTATTTAGTTTCTTTTATTTTAAGAAGAGTTTTCAATAAAAACACGATTTTTGCTAAAATGCTTCAATGTGACACACCAGATTCGGCCATAGCGTCTAGGTCGAGTTTGGGGTGTTACAACCTTTTCTCACAATACTCAAAGCTTTCATCAAAGAAATCACAGTCGGTAACCCATTTAAATCACTAGATTCAATTCAGACTATTTCATCATTCTTGCATCTCAAATCAATAGTTTCCCATTTGCAATTTACAATAGTATCATGCAAAGTTAGTCAATCCATACAAAAAATTATATCAAACTCGTCAAAGGGTAATAACATCAAATCAGCCAGAAAACAAATGTCTCGAAACATTAACGGGCATTTCCTATAGACTTTATCAACCAGGAAACATCTGCCTAGGGGGTTCAATACTCTAATCACAAATTCTATAAACTCTACAGGAAAAGTCTTACTGGATACTAAATTCATGCATATATACAAATGCGTTGATCCAGGATCTATCAAAACAATCACAAAAGTATCATAAAGAGTAAATGTACCTGTAATCACATGTAGTGATGAAGCTTCCTCACGAGCTAGAATGGCATAGGCTCTTGCAGGTACGCGAGCCGCAAATTGAACAACAGTGTCTTTAGTCCCTCTTTGACTACCAGTCACATTTCTCATATTTTTAGGAGGTCTACCACGAGTTGAGATGTTACTCGGTCTCAGATTTTGCACAATCTTTTGCTCGACAAATTTAGGACAATCACGAATGCAATGGTCTCAAGGTCCAGATTTAAAACTAGTCCGATCGTACAGTCTAAAATTGTCGAGATGTCTTTTACTATAGTGTTTACACTCTGGTAGATCATATTTGGCATTTCCAACACTAGTAACGGAAGTAGCTAGAGCTCTGACGGTCGAATGTGATCTCGTACGATCTCTACTCGGATGTCCCACATTAGCCTTTGAACGGCTATAATCATCTCGTAACTTCTTTGATACAGAATGAAATGATTTACTTGCATACCTCTTTCTCCCATCTCTAGCTTCTGAATTAGCTTTTCCTTTCTCTTTTTCAAGTTCTTCTGCTTTACATGCTCGTTCAACAAGCACAACGAATTCTTTGATCTCAAGAATCCTAACTAACAAACGAATATCCTCGTGCAATCCATCCTCTAATCTCTTGCACATTATAGCTTCAGTCAAAACATATTCTCAATTGTATTGACTCAATCTTACAAATTCTCGCTCGTATTCTGTAATAGACATACGACCCTGTTTAAGCTCAAGAAACTCTTTACGATTCTGGTTGATAAATCTCTAACTGATGTATTTCTTTTGGAATTTAGATTGGAAGAAATCCCAAGTGATTCGTTCCCTTGGAACCACAGATATCAATGTCTTCCACCAGTGATACGCCATATCTCTCATAAGTGAAATGGCATATTCATCAAATACTCTCATCATGTTCTCTAACTAGAACTCGGCTCTCTCAACATCATCACTAGTTGTAGCAAAGAATTCTTTAGCCTCATATTTTCTAATCTTATCAACAGGAGGCTTAATCAACTGATTCGAGTTAGCTTGTGCAATAGCAGGGACTGACAAAGGATTGACCGGGGTTGGGGGTTGTTGAACAGCCGAATTAGTTCTAATGTACTGACTGAACCAACCATTCATCATTTGATAGAAGGCTCGTCTAGCCTTTCCATCATGGCTACTCATAGCCAGTCTAGAGCCAGATGACACTGTCCCTTGCGCGGGAGCAGGCGCATTGCTCTTGACATTGTTAGCTACAGCTCGTTCGGGATCCATTTGCTATATAAAAACACATTTTCATTGTCAGGATTCATCACATTATTGCATTTCATAAATATGGCATGTATAGCTAGACTCACATACACTACGTTACTCCTAGAATCGACTAAATTGTAGCTCTTATACCAACCAAATGTAACACCTCTAACCTGTATCCATTGCCGGACTAGGGTCAAAGGCGTTACCAGAAAAATCATAACATTTAACATTCATTTCACAAATATCATAGCATCAAAGATTGAACATTAATATAGTGTCCCTTATTTAGATTATCGAGACCTTGAAGATGCTTTAGAAAGGGGTCAGGACTATGCCGAGCTCATACAGAATTTTTCAAAAAGTAAACATATTTTTTCAAAGTTACAGAGGTCACACGCCCGTGTGAATAGACCGTGTGCCTCAAGTGACTTTAGACACGCCTGTGTGTCTAGGCCGTGTCAAAATATGGTATACATACTGACTTAATCACATAGCCAGAAGACATGCCCCTATGCCTTGGCCATTGTCGAGACTGACTCGGGTCACACGGCTAGCCATATGCCGTGTGCCTTGGCCGTGCTCAAGACTGACTTAAAATCATAGGGTACCCCAAGGGACACATGACCGTGCAATATTACGGTGTGTCGTACACGGCTGAGATACACACCCATGTCTCTGCCCGTGTAGACAAAAATAGGCCATTTGAAAAGCCAATTTGCCACCCAATTTGGGTCAAACCTACAAGCATCAAACCAAGCATATTTGCACTATAAATTCAACCAAATTCTAATACCAAAACATACATCATTCATGCCATATCATTATCAACCAACTTCATGCTTAATAGTCATACCAAATTATGCCAAAACATAAAACAAAATCATATCTAAACATTTGTTTCATAACCTCATTTTACATCATTCAAACACATGTTATTAACTTACCAATATCTCAAATTTGCACATTCCAAAACTTACCAGAATTGACCATTTTATTTGATCACTCATAAACACATCACATAAGCATAATTTGTGTCATATATCAGATACTAAAATCAAACCATAAGTTCAACCTCAAACTAGCCATATCACATGGCAAGATATATACATTACAAAACATATCCAAAAACTCCTAGCCTATATATGCCATATTCTAATATTCACAATGTCAAAAGGTACAAAAATAAGGTTGGATAGTGTAATGACGATCCTTGATGATCCCCGAGCTCCCTATAGCTACGATATCTATAAAACAATACAAACACATACAAAGTAAGCTTTCAAAAGCTTAGTAAGCCATATGCAAAATAAACTTATCAACTTAAGCATATAAACATCATAACAATACATATACTTCATGGCCAAGATACAAACATATATCACATAGTTCACATTACAATTCACATATTTCAAATCCATATGCTCATATAACATATTTTCTCATAATTATGTCATATGTTCACAAAGGTACATGTACTTACCTTTCATTCTCAACATAGTGTACAATTCAAACATTCCTGAATCAGATACACATTACATATAATCATTCGAGTCTCGAAATGCCCGTTGAACCATTCAGAATCATCAGGATATGTAGATAACTTGGAAAGCTCATACAATGCCAACGTCCCAGACGTGGTCTTACATGTTATCAAATATCGATGCCACTCTCCCAGACAGGGTCTTACATGAAATCAAGTATGATGCCGATGTCCCTGACATGGTCTTACACGTAAATCATAACTCGATGCCAACATCCCAAACGTGGTCTTACACGATAACATGTATCAAATCCTATGTCATTGCATATGTATCCTAACTATTCCTAAGGTTCGTACAGGGCTTTTCGAACATTAGAACTTTATCGATACTTTCTCGGATATCTCATTCTCAACACATATAATCATTCAACATTGTTAAAAAGCATATAAGCAATAATAATTCAATTCAAAATACATTTATTTGTATATCGACTTACCTCGTACGAATTCGAATAAACAGAATCAGTTACTCGACGACTTTCGACTTTCCCCGATCTAATTTAACTTATTCACTTTCACATTCATTCAAATCAATCCAAAAACTCTTATTTAGGGCACTTTACAAACTAGCCCTCACATTTTCACTTTTTGACACTTTAGTCCCTATTTCACAAAATCACAAAATACACATAATTTCTTTATACACATGTCTAGTCGAATTTTAATATAGCTCATAGAAGCCCACATATTTCATTTATTTCACATTTTAGTCCTTCAGTTTACAAATTTCTCAATTTAGTCCAAATTACTCAAATTCATAAAAAATTCAAAGACAAATTATACTAACCCAACACATAGCTTTAATTTACTAATATCAAACTTCTTAAAGCTCGTAGTTTCATCAATTTCTCAACTCAAAATCATCAAAAAGATCAAAAATTGAGACATAGGCTTAATAGTATACTAAGCAACGATAAAAAAAACATAGAAATTATAAAAAACCAAGTAAATTACATACCTTTATTAAGCAAAATGAGTACTGAACTCTAAAACCATATTTTTCTTTTCTTTTTCTCTCAACATTCGGCTATATGGATGATTATAACACCAAATTTTGATTTTGGTTTTTTTAATAATCCATTTACCATTTTACCCTTATTTAATTAACATTTAAACCATTAATATACAAGGTCATTAATGTACACTCAAGCTTACAATGGTCAAATATCAAGATAAGGACCTTTCATTTACAAAGACATATCAAATAGGCACTTTAGCAATTAGAAGGCCACTTTTACATTTTACGCGATTAGGTCTTTTTATCAAGTTGAGCACACAAACGATTAAATTTTCATACGAAGCTTTCACACATGATAATTCACATATCATAAGCATGAAAAATAATATTTAAATATCTTTCTTATGCAGATTTGTGGTCCCAAAACTGCTATTTTGACTTGGGTCTAAACCAGACTATTACAGTTCGATACTCTAATCACAAATTTAGTAGACTCTACAGGTAAAGTCTTACTGGATACTAAAGTCTCACATACATAAGAAAGAGTCAACCCAGGATCTATCAATGCAATAACACTGGTATCATAGAGAGTGAAAGTACCGGTAATCACATTTGGAGATGAAGCCTCTTCACGAGCGCGAATAGCATAAGCTCTGGCAGGTGCGCGAGCCTCAGATCTAACAGCAGCATCTTTAGTTCCCCTCTTCCTACCACTCACATTACCCATGTTTCTGGGTGGTCTACCTCAGGCTACCGTGATACTCGGCTTCGTCTTCTGCATTGTGTCTTGTTCTACCAACTCAGGGTATTCACGAATGAAATGATCTAATGATCCACATTTAAAACAAGCCCGATCATTCAATCTACAATTTTTGAGATGTCGTTTACCGCAATGTTTGCACTCAGGTTGGTTTAGTCGGGTGTTACTAACACTACCTACTGAGGTAGCTTTCAAGCTCACGGGTGGTCTATCTCAATCACGTCTAGAATAGCCCATAGTAGCCTTTGAACGGCTATAATCATCTCAAAATTTCTTTGATGCTGACTGAAATGAGTTACTCAATGATCTTTTTCGTGAATCTCTAGCTTCAAAGTCAACCTTTCTTTTCTCTTTCCCAAGCATTTCAACTTTGCATGCTCGCTCGACTAGTACCACGAACTCTTTTATTTGAAGAATCCCGACTAACAAGTTAATATCTTCATTCAAAACATCTTCGAATCTTTTACACATTATTGCTTTGGTTGAAACACATTCCCAGGCATATCTGTTGAGCCTCACAAATTCCTGTTCATACTCTGTAACTGTCATGCGACCCTGTTTTAACCCAAGGAATTCTTTGTATTTTTGATCTACAAATCTCCAACTGATATATTTCTTCTAGAATTTAGTATGAAAGAACTCCCAACTGACCCGCTCTTTCGGAACCACTGATACTAGTGTATTCCACCAGTGATACGCAGAATCTCGAAGCAAAGATACAACACATTTAATACACTCGTCAGGGGTACAGGATAGTATTATCAAGCCAGAATTCCACCCATTCAGCATCGTCATCGAAAGTGGTTCTAAATTCTTTAGCCCCATGTTTTCTGATTTTATCAACTGGGGGCTTATTTAATCTTATTGGATTAATAACTTGAGGTATTACAGGTTTCTGAGGAGGATTAGGCAGGGGTGGAGGTTGTTGAGCAGCCAAATTTGTACGAATATATTGCGTGAACCATTTGTTCATCATTTGGAAGAAGGCTTGCTTAGCCTTTCCCCTGTAGCTGCTCGTAATAGGTCTTGAATCAGATTGCACTGCCCCTTGAGTGGGAGTGGGTGCATTACTCTCTGCATTGTCAGCTATGACTCTTTCGAGATCCATTTACTATATAAAACCACATTTTAATTATCAGGATTCATCACACTATTACAGTTTAATATATATGGAATGTATAGCTACACTCTCACAAACTATGTCAGTCCTAGAACTCACTAAACCATAGCTCTGATACCAATTAAATGTAACACCCCTAACCCTTATCCATTGCTAGACTAGGGTTAAGAGGTCTTACCGGACATATCGAAACATTTTATGATCAATTCACAAACATCATCCACACATTATAGCATCATAGTCTAACATCATCACAAAGTCCCTTTCTTAGGTCAACGAGACCTTAAACATGCTTTAAAAAGGGTTTGGGACTAAACTGAGCTGTATACAAAACTTCTAGACACTTAGAAAAATTTCATGAAATCACAGGTCACACGCCCGTGTGAACAGGCACACGGCCACCAGACACGCTCGTTGCGTAGGTTGTGTGAAAACAGGGCATACATACTGACTTAGGTCACACGAAAAAGTACACGCCCGTGTTCTAGGCCATGTGCCATTTAGGGGGTATACTGACTTATGTCACATGGTCAGTCACACGTCCGTGGGTGAGTCCGTGTGACACACACGGCCAGTAGACACGCCCGTGTGTCTAGACCGTGTCATACCTATAAGGTATACTAACTTAATTCGAAAGGGTACCCCAGGGGACACACAGCCGTGTATCATGACTGTGTGTTACATACAGCTGAGACACACGCTCGTGTCTCTGCCCGTGTGATAAAAATTGTAGTAGTTTGATTTAGACCTTAGTCTTAATAGTGGTTTTGAGACCACAAATCTGAGTCAAAAAATATTTTAATATTATTTTCCATGTTTATTATATGTGAATTAGTATGTGTGAAAGTTTCGTGTGAAAATTTTATCGTTTGTGTGATTAATTTGATAAAAGGACCTAATCGCGTAAAATGTAAAAGTGGCCTTCTATTTGTTAAAGTGATTAACTGCTATGTTTTTGTAAATGAGAAGTCCTTATGTTGTTAATATGCCATTATATGGTGAGTGGACAATTATGACCTTACTGTTAATGTTTTAAACGTTTATAATGCAAGTGTAAATTGGTAATTGATGTATTAAAAGATTTATAATTAAACAAAACATGAAATTTGTCCATTTCATGATCATCCTTACAGAAAAACATAAAGAAAAAGAAATAAAAATACAAACTAGGGTTCAGCCATTGATTTCTTTGATTAAGGTATGTGTTTTGATCCTTTTTTGATAATTTCTACATTTTTGTGATTGTTGCTTTGTAGTCTATCAAGCTCGTGTCTAAATTTCTGAATTTGATGATGATTTTTGAATTACTCCATTGATGAAATTATGAGTATTGTGATGTTAATGGATGAAAACTGAAAGATATGTGTTGGGTTAACATGTTTTGTCTTTGAATTTTTGATGAATTTGAGTAATTTGGGACAAATTGTTAAAATGGAAAATTGAGGGACTAAAGTATGACATAAATGAAATATATGGACTTGTATGAACTCCATAAAAACTCGGCTAAGCATGTGTAAAAGGAAATTTTGTGTATTTTGTAATTTTATGAATTAGGGACTAAAATTTCAAAATGTGAAAATGTGACGGCTAATTTTTAAAATGCCCTAAATATGTGTATATGGATTGAATTGAATGATTTTGTGAACAAAAGAGTTAAATTTGAATGTGTTTAGATCAAGAACCAAAGAAAACAAAATTAGACCGGGGAAAGTCGAAAGTCATTGAGTAGTCTATGACAGTCGTAAATTGACCATAGTCGGAAAGTGGTTTCGGGACCACTAAACCGAGTCATAAAAATAATTAACTGTCATAGTTGGTGCTTATTATATGTATATATGCATGTGTGAAAATTTCATGTTTGAATTTTGTTAATTGTAAGTGAATTTTATTAAATAGGACTTATGTGAGAAAATTTAGAAATGTGCTAGGCAATTGTAAAGTGGCCTATTAATGCAAGTTATAGAAATGAGGGGTTTGCATGTCAAATTGCCCAAAAATTGAGCTAGTGGCCGGCCATGCTATGGGTCATAGCATATTTTAAGCATGGTGTGCTAATGTTCATGTTGGAAAGAATAAAATAAGGAGCATGGGCTATAAAATAATAATGGTTAGTAGGATGATGAAGAAAAAAAAAAGTTCTCATTTGGTTCTTCTTGACCGAAAAATCAAAGGAAGGAGGGGAAGAAAAGGTTGAAGAGGTTCGGCCATACTTGTATCTAGATTAAGGTATGTTTGATGATGTTCCATGAGATGCATGCATGTTTTAGTTGTTAGCTTGAGTTCTACCTAGCCCATGGTCTAAATCTTGCTATGTGATGGAGATGACACTCGCCATGGATGTATCATTCTTGCTTGGTGTTGATGTTGTGTTGATGAGATATCAAGTTATTTTTCTGACCCAAGTTGAGATTTGGATTTTGGAATGAGTAAGGTTTTCGCTATGGTAATTATAAGGGTGATGGATGTTGTTTCATGCTAAATCTAGATGAACAATGTTAGTGCTTATACCTCGATATTTATGAGTTTCTTTCTTGGTTTTACCTCAAACCCATGAAGTATTTTTAATTGGTGTTGTTAGAGGTTTCGGTCATGGGATTATAAGCTTGTTAGTTTTGATGGTGAAATTTATGCCTTGTAAGGGTAAATGGTTCAAAGGAACATTCGGCCATGATGTAAAAATTATGGTGAAGTGATGTTAAATGCTTTGAATATTGAGTATATATATATTGTTATAAGTTGAATTTAAGGTTTGCTAAATTGTCTTTGTCATTGCCAAATGTGTGTATAGTTAAAGAGAATTTGTTTAAGTGCTTAGTTAATTGATATTGAGTTAATGATATGTGTATTCGGTCATAAAGTTGCACATGAGGAAATGTTAGATTAATGGTATTAAATTGCTTAATGTGATTAAAAATGCGTATGACCATTTTGTATTTGAGCTAAAGGTGGCCATATGACCTATCAAATTCATTGTCGATTCGCCATAAGCTAGCATAATGAGACTTTAATAAGTTAAATTTGTTTGAATTAGCTCAAGAGCTTAGAGGACCAAAGTTGGATAAGGGAAAGGAAAAAGTGATCGAATAGCCGTCGAAATCGTTCGACAACATCCGAGGTAAGTTTTCGAGTAATGAAACTTAGTTTACGATTTGATTAAGTCATGACTCATAATCATAACAAATATACGGTGATATAATGATTCTACTTGAATTATATGTTGAGTTAATTAGTCTATACGTATAATGGGTAGCCGTACGTGCATAGAAATTATGTCATGAAGCAAACCGAATCCTGCTGTTCGTATGTGGCTATTGAGCCGAAAATGGGAATGCCTATTAATTGATTTGTGTTTGAATTCTAGTTATGAAAATGAAATAAAGATGTGTCATGATTTACTGATATGTGCATGAATATTCGGATGCTAACGGGGTTAAGTCCCGAAGACATTTGTGCTAGTGATTAATTCCGGGCTAAGTCCCGAAGGCATTTGGGAGAGTTACTAATTCCGGGCTAAGTCTCGAAGGCATTTGTGCGAGTTACTATATCCGGGCTAAGTCCCGAAGGCATTCGTGCTAGCGACCATATCCGGGCTAAGACCCGACAGCCTTGTGCGAGTGGTTATATCCGGCTAAATCCCGAAGATAATTGGGTTTGGGAATGAGCGATCTTGCTGTAATAATTTCAATTAATACACTCGTAAAATCCCAACGATGAGGTATGTTTCGTATGTGCATTGAGATAATTGATTCCTTCTAAATAGTATTTGCTCAGTCGATTAACAAGCTTCCGGCTTTTAGTCAAGTTGATTTCTTATGTATGAATATAAGGGTTGGAAATGTGATGTAGGGATGATTGCGAGAATATGTGTATACGAAATTATTCGTTTCGTCGTATGAATGCTATACTTCAGTTGTGCATGATTTCATTGCCCAAAACTTACTAATCATTAAATGCTTACTCCGTTTCTTTGATTCTCTATTTTATAGATTTTGGTTCGTCAGCTATCGGAATCGGGATTATTGAAGTCGAAGTCGTCCACACTATCAAAGCCCTTTTGGTACACTTTTGGTTGAACTCTGAAAATGGCATGTATAGGACTACCCTTTTTGTTGTTGGTCATGTACACTTTGGTTTTGTATAAATTTGGATAGCCATGCGAAAATGGCTTATATATACTTTGAGCATAGCATTATAATCGTTTTTGTATGATGTTCATTGAGAGGTATGGAAATGTTTGGTAATGTTTAGCCATTGGAATGGTTAATCATGATCATTTTGGTGCTATGTATGACAAGTTCTAGTTGATTCATGGAAAACCATGAAAATGGTAAAGTTCACCTTAAAAACAGATGCTGACAGCAGTAGTGGTGTGGATTTGAAAAATCACTAAAAATAGTAGGAATGGAATTAAATATTGAATAAATTATGTGATCAAACCTTGATGAATCTACTTTCATATGGAAGAGATGAAACGATCATATGAGTCGTATTTTAGGAGATATTTAAGTTTTCGTGGAACAGGGCCAGAGCGATTTCTGGATCCCCTGATCTGACTTTGTAAATTCACTATAAATTAACCAGAGATAATTAGAGGTCATTCCATATATGTATAGATTCCTTTTTGATTCTAGTTTTGTTAGAAACAAACGGAATAAGTAATGAAGCCCTGTACAGGAAGATATATGAGTCGTAATGCATGAAGGTCAGAGCAGTCGAACCCTGAAATAGGAGAGACTTTAACTAATAAACTGTACTAATTGGCTTGATGAAAAATTCTAGAAAAAAATTTGTAGATGGATATATGAGTCTAGTTTCAGGTAAAATTTACAAAACTAGTTTTTGAGTTTTGGAACTCAAGATATGATTTTTAAGGTAACAGTGATGCAGTTAGCCAGCTTGTCTGGAAAATTTTTTTTTTTTGGACTGTGAGAATCAATGAATTAAGTCTGTTAGCACCTCGTGTTCGATTCAGGCAACGGTCTCGGGTACGGGGTGTTACAATTTTATTGGTATCAGAGCTATGGTTTAGTCGATTCTAGGACTACCGTAATACGTTTAGGTCTAGCTATACATGCCATTATGTGATTATTTGATAGTGTGGTGATTTCTGACAATTGAAAATGTGTTTATTTATAGTAATGGATCCCGATCCCAACCGAGCGGTAGCTGATGATCTTGAGAGTGTAGCGCCTGCTCCCGCACAAGGGATAGCGCCGGCAGACTCTCAACCTATTGCTAGTAATCCGAATGATGAAGCTAGACAAGCTTTTTATAGCGTGATGAATGATTGGTTCAACCAATACATTCGAACTAATGCGGCTGTTCCACAACCTCCATTCCCGACTAATACCACCCCCGCACCTACAATACCTCCGGCAACTGACCAAATAAGTCAAATAAGTCCCCAGTTGACAGAATCCGAAAGCACGGGGCTACTAAATTTAAAGCTACAGACAGCGATGATGCCGAGCAAGCTGAATTTTGGTTGGACAACACTATTCGGGTACTCGATGAGCTATCTTGCACACCCGATGAGTGCCTAAAGTGTACTATCTCTTTGCTACGTGATTCTGCCTACTATTGGTGGAATACGTTGACTTCTATTGTGCAGAGAGAGCAAGTGACTTGGGAGTTTTTCCAAACCGAGTTTCGGAAAAAGTATATCAGTCAGAGATTCATGGATCAAAAACGGAAGGAATTTCTTGAACTTAAACAAGGTTCCATGTGTAACACCCCAAACCCGAGACCATCGCCGGTGTCGGACACGAGGGGTTAACGAGACAAATCCTCTTAAAGTACCGACCAATTTGGCATTTCTGGACAGGCTGGAAAACTGCGTCACTGTCGCCTTAAAAATCATATCTCGAGTTTCAAAACTCGGAAACTGGTTTCGTAAATTTTCCCTGAATTTATACTTATATACCCATCCATGGATTTATTTTTAGAATTTTTGGTTGTGCCAATTGGTACAGTTTATTAGTTAAAGTCACCCATGTTACAGGGATCGACTGCTCTGACCATCGCACGTTACAACTTGAATATATCTCTGTACAGGGCTTTAATACTGGTGCCGTTTGTTTCTAATGAAACTAGACTCAAAATGGAATCTGTACATATAAGGAATGACTCCTAATTCTTTCTGGATAATTTATGGTAAATTTTAAAAGTCGCGACAGGGGACCCAGAAACCGTTCTGGCCCTGTCTCACGAGAACTTTAATATTTCTCAGTATACTGCTCATATGGTCGTTTTGTTTCGTCCATATAAAAATAGATTCATCAAGGTTCAGTTACATAATTTACTCACTATTTAATTCTACTTCGACTATTTTTAGTGATTTTTCAATCTCATCTCACTGCTGCTGTCCGCAACAGTTACTGCAGAGACTATGCCAATTTCATGAATTTTCCTTGGCCTTAATCATCCATCATACATGACACAAATTATGGCCACCTTATCAAAATTTGAGTTTCTAAGACTCGTGGCTATAGGTTCTAGCATCCCAATCGACGACCACATAGGCCATTTTCACATGGCTTAAAGTTTACAACCCACAATTCGACAAAATATAATAGCCTATACATGCCAAATGTTCTTCAACAACAAAAACAATACCACAAGATTTCAGCCGGTGTGATGACTTCAACGACGGTTCCGAGCACGCAACAATACGAGTCCAAGAGACCTAAAATGGGTGACAAGAAAACACCGAGTGAGTTTACAACTCAGTAAGTCATAAGCATTCATCAATCCACGATAAAGTTACTACTACATGTACAACAAATGAGGCTAGGTACTCGTCCATATCGAATCTATACCATAATACCTCGGACCTTTCGGTCCAATCTCGTACCAATTCATACATCCACATTTCATATTCTACACAACAAGATAATCAAGCATTTTACACATTAACTCATTTTCCAGCACAACCATACAATTTCAATCATCACATAGATTTAAGGCTTACCAAATTCAACCCCAAGCATGAACGTATTCTCTATTCGTCATGAGCTCGAGGTACTTACCCGATCCGCTGTCCATACTCAATTCAATGGAGACACACCCTCCATATATATAGAGTACGCACACAAGTGCTTACTACTCGATTTCGCACACTTAGTGCCACGTAATTTAAGCCCGCACACACAAGTGCCATACCTCCGAGCTCGCACACCCAAAGGTCAGTATTTTTCCAGCTTGCACACTTAGTGCCATATATTTCCAGCAAGCACACTTAGTGCCGATCTAAATCACCGCATACACGTATTGCCAAGACACTTAGTGCCGAAAGCAAACTTTCTACACATTTCACTATTTCTTTTACATTCAACAAATGTCATCACTCCATACACATACATTTTCATTTATATATATATATCATCCCATTAAACACAATTGCATAAATTTTACAATCATTTAAGCAATATCAAATACGTGCTTAATGACTTACCTCGTGTTGGGTAAAATAGTTCCAAATCGGCTACTCGATGACCTTCGTCTTTCCCTTGCTTGATTCTTCTTCTTTAACTCCTTGAGCTTAATCAATAAATCACTAGTTTAACCATCTTGCTAAACATTCATAATTCAACTACACATGCATATGTATGCTTGTATATTCGGCAACCATTCTTACTAATCGCCCATTTGGTCGATTATACACCTAACCGAATATGCACCAAAAACTTGATTCAACATTACCTACATACTCACTTTAATGGCCGAATATATATATATATATATATATATATGTACAATGTCAACTAACATCTTTTAATCACCTAATTTCATCTCATGAACATTTAATCAAATTTTCCCAATCTAGCATATATTTTCACATCCATTTGTAACATCATGTACAAACACATATACACATATATCAAAACACAAATTTTTACCTATCATGCAACAAGCATAAATCGCACTTATGAGCATGCCATGGCCGAATACATCCCACACCATCCCCCTTTCAATTTTTGGTCATGGTTAAACAAAGAAAACTCCATGTCTTACTCAAGAATGCTAAAAGAAATTTCAAGAGTAGTCAATCCATCATTACATGTATCATCAACAAGCTTCACATTTAGCATGCAATGGCTTTAACACAATATCAACCTTGGCCAAATACCATTTCCATGGCATAACAAGGATTTGAACCATGGGCTAACATGAACATCAAGTTAGCAACTAAAACATGCATGAATCTCATGACACAACCTCAAACATACCTTAATCTTGACACAAGTATGACCAAATCTCCTTCTAGTTCTCTTCTAAACCAAGCATGAAGCAAAAATCCTTCCTTTTCCCTTAGTATTTTCAGCCAAGATTTGAGAATGGATGAACAAATTTTTCCTTTCTTTTCCTCTACTCACGGCAACAAAAGGGGGCATCCATGCTCATTTTTTTCATTTCTTTATTTTTTTCTACATAATCCACTAACTAAACATGTTGGAAACATGTTCCTTGCCCATATTCTTGTCATGGCGGCCACTCTTCCCTTTTTTGGGCAAATTGACATGCAAAACCACTCTTTTGCATGCATGTACTATTAGACCATTGTAAGATTAGCCTATCACCTTTCAACAATGTTTCATACAAGTCCATTTTAATAAATTCACATAGAAATGATCAAATTAATGCATGAAACTTTCACACATGCATTTACTAACATCATAAACATAGAATATAACTTTTAATTACTTATAAGACTCGGTTTAGTGGTCCCGAAACCACTTTCCGACTAGGGTCAAATTAGGGATGTCACAACTCTCCCCACTTACGAAATTTTCGTCCCCGAAAATCTTACCGATAAATAGGTTTGGGTATCGCTCTTTCATAGAGTCCTCGAGTTCCCAAGTGGCTTCTTCAATTCGTGTTTATGCCACAACACCTTCACTAATGGGATTTTCTTATTGCGCAACTCTTTTACTTCACGCATCGAATGCGAACCGGTTCCTCTTCATAGCTCAAATTAGGTGAATCTCAATCTCGAGACGGAGCGATTACGTGCGATGGATCGACCTATATCGTCAAGCATCGAGACATGGAAAACGTTGTGGATCCTTTCAAGCTCGGGGTAAAATTAATCGATGCGCTCTTGGTCCAACTCGTTCGGATACTTCATACGGACCGATGAACCTCGGACTCAATTTTCCCTTACGGCCAAATCTAAGCACCTTCTTCCAAGGTGAAACTTTGAGAAAGACCTTGTCTCCAACCCGATATTCAATATCTTTTCTTTTCAAATCCGCATACGACTTTTGGCGATCCGGCGACTTTCAAACTTTCACGAATTACTCGAACTCTTTGCTCGGCATCCTTAACCAAATCAACCTCAAGAATTTACCTTCACTAAGTTCAGTCCGAATAATGGGGTACGGCATTTACGATCAGTATAAAGCCTCGTAAGGCGCCATCTTAATACTTGATTGAAAGCTATTGTTGTGGCGAATTCAATCAAAGGCGATACTGTTCCATGAACCACTAAACTCAAGGATACAACATCTCAACATATCCTCGAGTATTTGAATTATCCGCTCAGATTGACCATCGGTTTGTGGGTGAAAGGCGGTGCTGAAATGCAACTTGGTACCCAAAGCTTCTTGCAACTTCTTCCAAAATCGCGAGGTAAATCTCGGATCTCTATCCGACACGATGGAAATAGGCACCCCGTGTAATCTCACAATCTGAGAAACGTACAATTCGGCTAGTTTGTCCATTGAAAAATCCTTACGTACGGGGATAAAGTGAGCCGACTTAGTCAGTCTATCGACAACGACCCAAATCGCATCCTTCTTACTCACTGACAATGGCAGTCCGGATACAAAGTCCATTGTGACTCGATCCCATTTCCACTCGGGTATCGTGATCGGCTGAAGTAATCCTGAAGGCACTTGATGTTCCGCTTTCACTTGTTGACATATTAAACATCTCGAAACAAAATCAGAGATGTCTCGTTTCATACCATGCCACCAAAATCGACGTTTCAAATCGTTGTACATCTTCGTACTCCCCGGGTGGATTGCCATTCGGCTACAATGGGCTTCGTTCAAAATTATTGGAATAAGTTCCGAATTCTTTGGAACACACAGACGACTTCTGAACCTCAAACAATCGTCATCATCGATTTGAAATTCCGAGTCCTTGTTCGGAACACACTCATCCCGCTTTGCAACCAACTCATCGTCGACTTTACGAGCTTCACGAATTTGACGTATCAATAATGGTTTGGCTTTCAATTCAGCTACTAACACATTGTCGGGTAGGATAGACAAGTGTACATTCATCGTCATAAAGCAAGCGGTGATTTCGGCTTAAGGCATCCGCAACCACATTAGCCCTTCCCGGTGATAATCAATGATGAGCTCATAATCTTTTAACAACTCGAGCCATCGCCTTTGTCGCAGATTTAAGTCTCTTTGGGTCATCAAATATTTGAGACTTTTGTGATCCGAATACACATGGCACTTCTCACCAAATAAGTAATGTCGCCATATCTTTAAGGCGAATACGATGGCGACCAATTCGAGATCATGGGTCGGATAATTTTTCTCATGTGGCTTTAATTGCCTTGGACGCAGGCCACAACTCGCCCTTCTTGCATCAATACGCAACCCAACCCAAGTAGGGATGCGTCACTATAAATGACAAACTCTTTGCCCGATTCGGGTTGCACTAGAATTGGGGCTTCAGTCAAATAAGCTTTCAGTTGATCGAAACTTTTCTGACATTTCTCCGTCCATTCGAACTTAACATCCTTTTGGAGTAGTTTCGTCATTGGCGTGGCTATCGTCGAGAAACCTTTTACAAATCGTCGGTAATAACCGGCAAGCCCCAAAAAGCTCCTAACTTCGGTAACATTCCTTGGTGGTTTCCAATCGACTATGGCTGAATTTTGTTCGGGTCCACCACGACACCGATCACGGACACCACGTGCCCCAAAAGCTAACCTCTTTCAACCAAAATTCACATTTACTGAACTTTGCGTATAACTGCTTATCTCGTAAGATTTGCAACACTAGCCTCAGGTGTTCAGCATGTTCAGTTTCATCTCTTGAATAGACCAAAATGTCATCGATAAATACAACTACGAACCGATCCAAGTATGGCCTGAAAATTCTATTCATTAAATCCATAAACACGTGAGGGCATTAGTGAGCCCAAACGGCATCACCAAGAATTCAGTAGTGACCGTACCTCGTTCTAAAAGCGGTTTTGGGTATGTCCGATTCTCGGACCTCAACCGATAGTACCCGACCTCAAATCTATCTTTGAAAACACCGAGGCTCCCTTTAATTGATCAAACAAATCGTCAATTCGTGGCAATGGATATTTATTCTTTATCGTCACTTTATTGAGTTGACGATAGTCGATGCACAACCTCATGGTTCCGTCCTTCTTCTTCACAAACAATACAAGTCGCCCCATGGAGAAAAACTCGGTCGAGTGAAACCTCTATCCGTCAATTCTTGCAATTGAACCTTCAATTCCTTTAATTTCGTTAATGCCATACGACACGGGGCTATTGAAATCGGCGTAGTACGGTACAACTTCAATGCCAATTCCAGTTCTCGAACCGGTGGCAATCCCAGTAACTCCTCGGAAAACATCGAATACTCACAAACCACTGGTACCGATTCGAGTTTCCTTTCCGTCTCTTTACTTCCAAACACATACGCAAGGTATGTTTCACACCCTTTTCACATACCTCCGAGCGGTCATAGAAGATATTATCATTGGCGCTCCTTTTAAATCGAGAGACTCGACTCGGACTACCTCATTATTTGCACTCCTCAAATCAATGGTTTTCCTTTGCGATCCACCACCGCATCATGTACGATCACCAATCCATACCAAGAATAACATCGAATTCATGAAATGGTAGAAGCATCGATCGGTAGGAAAATAGGATTCTCGAATTATTAGGGGGCATCTCTTGCACACTTTATCAACAAGCACGTATTGACCTAAAGGGTTTGACACTCGAATTACGAACTCAAGAGACTCAATAGGTAGAGTCTTACTGGATGCTAAGGTTTCACATACATATGAGTGAGTAGAGGGGTCAATCAATGCAATCACAATAGTATCAAAGAGAGTAAAAGTACCGGTGATAACGTCGGGGAGGATGCCTCCTCTCGTGCGCGGATGGCATATGCTCTAGCAGAGCACGGGTCTCGGTCGGACGGCCAGATTAGAGGCTCCTCTCCGATTACCACCCCTACCTCCAGAGATTCTCGGGGCCTACCTCCAATCGTCGTTCCACTAGGTCTTGCACCTTGCGTCTTATTCCTCTCATCTAGCTCGTGCAATCTCTAATGAAGTGGTCCTTGAACCGCATCCATAACAGCCCTATTAATGACTTACCCCAACATTCACCTAGGTGTCGTCTTCCACATTGGGGGCATTCAGGTCTCTCTTGACGATTATTGCCCACACTAGCTATCAAGTAGCTCGGAGTCAAATCAACGGTCGGGCTCTAATGCAAATTCCCGATCGTCCTCGACTTCTTGGTGTCCTCCCGAACCTCTTTACAGCCGAGAACGGAGCTTTACTCAAATCGATCTTTTACGGTAATCTCTTGCTTCAAATTCAGCCTTCTTCTTCTCCTTCCCAAGTTCTTCCGCCTTGCAGGCTCGTTCGACTAGTGTCACGAACTCCTTTATCTCCAAAATTCCCACTAGTAACTTTAACTCTTCATTCAATCCTTCTTCAAATCTTTTGCACATCGCAACCTCATCACCACACACTCCGAGCATACCGACTAAGTCTTACGAACTCATGTTCGTATTCGATCTGATCATCCGGCCTTGCTTGAGTTCCAAAATTCCTTACGCTTCGATCGATGAACCGTTGACTAATGTATTTCTTTCGAAATTCGGATTGAAAGAAATCCCAAGTAACTCGTTCATTTGGGACTATGGAAATTAAAGTCCTCCACCAATAGTAAGCTGAGTCTCGCAACAAGGATATAGCACACTTAAGACATTCATCGGGTGTGCATGACAGTTCATCTAACACTCTAATGGTGTTATCGAGCGAACTTCGGCCTTTTCGGCATCATCAAGAACTATGGCCTTGAACTCCTCGGCCCCGCTTCCTAATCAAGTCCACGGTGGTTTACTCAGCCTCACAGGATCAATAACGGAGGCATTATGGCTCTTGGGGTGGAGTATTTAAATTCGGGAATGGTTGGACAGCCGGGTTGGTTCGGGCATATTGCGCGACCCACTCATTCATCATAGTGAAGAAGGCTTGTTTCGCCCTTCATTTTGATTATTCGCGGATGACCGAGGCTCAACAGCGGTGTCCCTTGCGCGGAGCAGCCGCTACACTTTCAACGTCATCCGCCAAGGGTCTCTCTACCCCGGGTTTCATTTACTAATCAAAACAAAAATTTCAACCGTCAGAAGTCATCACATTTTTAAGCACTAACAATTTGGCATGTATAGCTAGACTCACACGCGCTATGGTAGTCCTAGAATCGACTAAACCGTAGCTCTGATACCAATTAAATTGTAACACCCCAAACCCGAGACCATCACCGGTGTCGGACACGAGGGGTTAACGAGACAAATCCTCTTAAAGTACCGACCAATTTGGCATTTCTGGACAGGCTGAAAAACTGCATCACGGTCGTCTTAAAAATCATATCTCGAGTTTCAAAACTCGGAAACTGGTTTCGTAAATTTTCCCTGAATTTATACTTATATACCCATCCATGGATTTATTTTTAGAATTTTTGGTTGTGCCAATTGGTACAGTTTATTAGTTAAAGTCACCCATGTTACAGGGATCGACTGCTCTGACCTTCGTGCGTTACAACTTGAATATATCTCTGTAAAGGGCTTTAATACTGGTGCCGTTTGTTTCTAATGAAACTAGACTCAAAATGGAATCTGTACATATAAGGAATGACTCCTAATTCTTTCTGGATAATTTATGGTAAATTTTAAAAGTCGCGACAGGGGACCCAGAAACCGTTCTGGCCCTGTCTCACGAGAACTTTAATATTTCTCAATATACTGCTCATATGGTCGTTTTGTTTCGTCCATATAAAAATAGATTCATCAAGGTTCAGTTCCATAATTTACTCACTATTTAATTCTACTTCTACTATTTTTAGTGATTTTTCAATCTCATCTCACTGCTGCTGTCCGCAACAGTTACTGCAGTAGACTATGCCAATTTCATGAATTTTTCCTTGGCCTTAATCATCCATCATACATGACACAAATTATGGCCACCTTATCAAAATTTGAGTTTCTAAGACTCGTGGCTATAGGTTCTAGCATCCCAATCGACGACCACATAGGCCATTTTCACATGGCTTAAAGTTTACAACCCACAATTCGACAAAATATAATAGCCTATACATGCCAAATGTTCTTCAACAACAAAAACAATACCACAAGATTTCAGCCGGTGTGATGACTTCAACGACGGTTCCGAGCACGCAACAATACGAGTCCAAGATACCTAAAATGGGTGACAAGAAAACACCGAGTGAGTTTACAACTCAGTAAGTCATAAGCATTCATCAATCCATCGATAAAGTTACTACTACATGTACAACAAATGAGGCTAGGTACTCGTCCATATCGAATCTATACCATAATACCTCGGACCTTTCGGTCCAATCTCGCACCAATTCATACATCCACATTTCATATTCTACACAACAAGATAATCAAGCATTTTTACACATTAACTCATTTTCCAGCACAACCATACAATTTCAATCATCACATAGATTTAAGGCTTACCAAATTCAACCCTGTGCATGAACGTATTCTCTATTCGTCATGAGCTCGAGGTACTTACCCGATCCGCTGTCCATACTCAATTCAATGGAGACACACCTCCATATATATAGAGTACGCACACACAGTGCTTACTACTCGATTTCGCACACTTAGTGCCACGTAATTTAAGCCCGCACACGATTGCCATACCCTCCGAGCTCGCACACCCAAAGGTCAGTATTTTTCCAGCTTGCACACTTAGTGCCATATATTTCCAGCAAGCACACTTAGTGCCGATCTAAATCACCGTACACACGTATTGCCCGCACACTTAGTGCCAAAAGCAAACTTTCTACACATTTCACTATTTCTTTTACATTCAACAAATGTCATCACTCCATACACATACATTTTCATTTATATATATATATCATCCCATTAAACACAATTGCATAAATTTTACAATCATTTAAGCAATATCAAATACGTGCTTAATGACTTACCTCGTGTTGGGTAAAATAGTTCCAAGTCGGCTACTCGATGACCTTCGTCTTTCCCTTGCTTGATTCTCCTTCTTTAACTCCTTGAGCTTAATCAATAAATCACTAGTTTAACCATCTTGCTAAACATTCATAATTCAACTACACATGCATATGTATGCTTGTATATTCGGCAACCATTCTTACTAATCGCCCATTTGGTCGATTATACACCTAACCGAATATGCACCAAAAACTTGATTCAACATTACCTACATACTCACTTTAATGGCCGAATATATATATATATATATGTACAATGTCAACTAACATCTTTTAATCACCTAATTTCATCTCATGAACATTTAATCAAATTTTCCCAATCTAGCATATATTTTCACATCCATTTGTAACATCATGTACAAACACATATACACATATATCAAAACACAAATTTTTACCTATCATGCAACAAGCATAAATCGCACTTATGAGCATGCCATGGCCGAATACATCCCACACCATCCCCCTTTCAATTTTTGGTCATGGTTAAACAAAGAAAACTCCATGTCTTACTCAAGAATGCTAAAAGAAATTTCAAGAGTAGTCAATCCATCATTACATGTATCATCAACAAGCTTCACATTTAGCATGCAATGGCTTTAACACAATATCAACCTTGGCCAAATACCATTTCCATGGCATAACAAGGATTTGAGCCATGGGCTAACATGAACATCAAGTTAGCAACTAAAACATGCATGAATCTCATGACACAACCTCAAACATACCTTAATCTTGACACAAGTATGACCAAATCTCCTTCTAGTTCTCTTCTAAACCAAGCATGAAGCAAAAATCCTTCCTTTTCCCTTAGTATTTTCAGCCAAGATTTGAGAATGGATGAACAAATTTTTCCTTTCTTTTTCCTCTACTCACGGCAACAAAAGGGGGGCATCCATGCTCATTTTTTTCATTTCTTTATTTTTTCTACATAATCCACTAACTAAACATGTTGGAAACATGTTCCTTGCCCATATTCTTGTCATGGCCGGCCACTCTTCCCTTTTTTGGGCAAATTGACATGCAAAACCACTCTTTTGCATGCATGTACTATTAGACCATTGTAAGATTAGCCTATCACCTTTCAACAATGTTTCATACAAGTCCATTTTAATAAATTCACATAGAAATGATCAAATTAATGCATGAAACTTTCACACATGCATTTACTAACATCATAAACATAGAATATAACTTTTAATTACTTATAAGACTCGGTTTAGTGGTCCCGAAACCACTTTCCGACTAGGGTCAAATTAGGGATGTCACACCATGTCAGTTACTGATTATGAACGAAAGTTTGTAAGGCTTAGCAGACGCCGAGAATGCATTTCTTGAAGTGTGATGTGTAAACGTTTGAGGATGGATGAACGATGATATAAAGTCGTATGTTGGCATTTTAGAAATCCGAGAATTTGTGGTACTTGTCGAGCGAGCTTGCAAAGCCGAGGAGCTCAAGATGGAGAAAAGAAAAGTGAGGTGGGAGCAAAGGAGTTTAGTAAAGGTCTTGGGAAGCCCTTCCATGATCATCGAAGAAATTTAGAGATGACTTAGGCGGTCTAGATACACTTGGTCTTTCTAGACGAGATCGCGATCGATCCCCGTGAGTGCACGAGTCACTTGATCGCCAGTGTTGGAAATGATCGTCGAGACGAGCGGAGTGTCAATATTGTGGTAAATGGCATTCGGGAGTTGTAGATTCCATGACCGCTCCTGTTATAAATGCAGATCAGTTGACCATTTTATCAAGGATTGCCCGAGACTGTCTGAACAAAATGTGAACCAGAGTGGGAAACCAGATGCTACTACTGCTCGAGATAGACCGTCTAGAAACACGGGAAATGCTAGTGGCGGTCAGAGAGGATCTAGAGATGCTACAACCAGATCTGAGGCTCGTGCGCCTGCTAGGGCTTATGCTATACGTGCACACGAGGATGCTTCTTCGCCTGATGTTATTACCGGTACTTTCACTCTCTTTGATACTAATGTGATTGCTTTGATTGACCCTGGTTCTACTCATTCTTATATATGTAAAACCTTAGCAACCAGTAAGACTTTACTTGTTGAGTCTACTAAGTTCGTAATTCGGGTGTCAAATCCCTTGGGTCGTTATGTGCTTATCGACAAAGTGTGTAAGAAATGTCCCTTAGAAATCCGAGGTTACTGCTTTCCGGCCAATTTGATGCTTTTTCCGTTTGATGAATTTGATGTTATCCTCGGTATGGATTGGCTAATCATTCACGATGCAGTTGTAAATTGCAAAAGAAAAACTATTGATTTGAGGTGTGCAAATAATGAGATGATTCGAGTTGAGTCTACCGACTTGAACGGGTCGCCAGCTGTAATGTCATCGATGTTGTCTCAGAAATATGTAAGAAAGGGGTGCGAAGCATACCTTGTGTATGTAATTGATGACAAAGAGTTAGAAAAGAAACCTGAATATGTGCCGGTGGTTTGTGAATACCCGGATGTTTTTCCCGAAGAATTACCGGGTTTACCACCTGTTCGAGAGGTAGAGTTTGGTATTGAACTTGTACCTCGGACTACACCGATTTCGATAGCTCCGTATCGTATGGCACCAACAGAATTAAAGGAATTGAAAGCTCAGTTGCAAGAGTTGACAGATAGAGGTTTCACTCGACCAAGTTTCTCACCTTGGGGTGCACCAGTATTGTTTGTGAAAAAGAAGGACGGAACCATGAGGTTGTGCATCGACTATCGTTAGCTGAATAAGGTGACAATAAAGAATAAATACCTGATACCACGTATTGACGATTTGTTTGATCAACTAAAGGGAGCCTCGGTGTTTTCAAAGATAGATTTGAGATCGGGTTATTATCAGTTGCGAATTCGAGATTCGGATATACCCAAAACTGCTTTCAGAACGAGATACGGTCACTACGAATTCTTAGTGATGCCGTTTGGGCTCACTAATGCCCCCGCGGTATTTATGGATCTGATGAATCGGATCTTCAGACCGTATTTAGACCGGTTTCTAGTTGTGTTTATTGATGACATCTTGGTCTACACAAGAGACGAACCGAGCATGCTGAGCACCTGAGATTAGTGTTGCAGATTTTACGAGATAAGCAATTATATGCTAAGTTTAGTAAGTGTGAGTTCTGGTTAAGAGAGGTGAGCTTCTTGGGTCATGTGGTATCCGTATAAGGTATTCGAGTTGATCCGAACAAAATTTCGGCCATACTTAACTGGAAGCCTCCGAGAAATATTATTGAGGTTCGGAGCTTTTTGGGACTTGTCGGTTACTACCGACGGTTTGTAAAAGGTTTCTCGATGATAGCCACACCAATGACAAAACTACTTCAGAAAGATGTTAAGTTTGAATGGACAGAAAAGTGTCAGAAAAGTTTCGATCAATTGAAAACTCATTTGACGGAAGCTCCAGTACTAGTGCAGCCCGAATCAGGCAAGGAGTTCGTCATTTACAGTGATGCATCCTTACTTGGGTTGGGTTGTGTATTGATGCAAGAAGGTCGAGTTGTAGCTTATGCGTCGAGGCAACTGAAGCCACATGAGAAAAATTATCCAACCCATGATCTCAAACTAGTTGCCATCGTATTTGCTTTGAAAATATGGCGACATTACTTATTTGGTGAGAAGTGCCATGTATATTCGGATCACAAAAGTCTCAAATATTTGATGACTCAAAGAGACTTGAATCTGCGACAAAGGCGTTGGCTTGAGTTGTTGAAAGATTATGAGCTTGTCATTGACTATCACCCGGGAAAGGCTAATGTGGTTGCGGATGCCTTAAGCCGTAAATCACTGTTTGCTTTTACGAGCGATGAATGTACACTTGTCTATTCTATCCGACAATGTGTTAGTGGCAAAATTAAAGGCCAAACCATTGTTGATTCATCAAATTCGTGAAGCTCAAAAAGTCGATGATGAACTGGTTGCAAAACGGGCTGCATGTGTTTCGAATATGGAATCAGAGTTTCAAATTGATGAGGACGATTGTTTGAGGTTCAGAAATCATTTGTGTGTTCCAAGAAGTTCAGAACTTATTTCGATAATTCTGAACGAAGCTCATTGTAGCCGAATGTCAATTCACCCGGGGAGTACGAAAATGTACAACGATCTGAGACATCAGTTTTGGTGGCATGGCATGAAATGAGACATTTCCGATTTTGTTTCGAAGTGTTTAATATGTCAACAAGTGAAGGCGGAACATCAAGTGCCTACGGGTTTACTTCAGCCGATCATGATACCCGAATGGAAATGGGATCGAGTCACGATGGATTTTGTGTCTGGGTTGCCATTGTCGACAAGTAAGAAAGATGCGATTTAGGTTGTTGTTGATAGACTGACCAGGTCGGCCCATTTTATTCCCGTACGTACGGATTATTCACTGGATAAACTAGCTGAATTGTATGTTTCTCAGATTGTGAGATTACATGGGGTACCTATTTCTATTGTGTCGGATAGAGATCCGAGATTCACCTCACGATTTTGGAAGAAATTGCAAGAAGCTTTGGGTACCAAGTTTCATTTTAGCACCGCTTTTCACCCCCAAACCGATGGTCAATTCGAGCGGATAATTCAGATACTTGAGGATATGTTGAGATGTTGCATCCTCGAGTTTAGTGGTTCATGGGAGCGGTCTCTACCTTTGATTGAGTTCGCTTACAATAATAGTTTTCAGTCAAGCATTAAGATGGTGCCTTATGAGGCTTTGTACGGTCGAAAATGCCGCACACCATTCTTTTGGACCGAGCTTGGTGAAACTAAAATTTTCGGAGTTGATTTGATTAAAGATCTTTGAGCGAAAGTAAAATAATTCGTGAAAGTCCGAAGGCAAGATCGATCGTCAAGTCGTATCTGATTTGAAACGAAAGGACATTGAGTATCAGGTGGGAGATAAAGTGTTTCTTAAAGTTTCACCTTGGAAAAAGATACTCAGATTTGGGCGTAAGAGCAAATTGAGTCCGAGGTTCATCGGGCCATATGAAATATCCGAACGAGTCGGTCCAGTTGCGTATAGATTGATTTTTCCCCCTGAACTTGAAAAGATTCACGACGTCTTTCATGTTTCGATGCTTCGACGTTATAGATCTGATCCATCGCACATAATAAATCCATCAGAGGTTGAAATTCAACCCGATATGAGTTATGAAGAAGAACCGATTCGTATCCTAGCTCGTGAAGTGAAAGAGTTGCGAAACAAAAAGGATCCTTTAGTGAAAGTGTTATGGCTCAAACATGGGATGGAAAAAGCTACTTGGGAACCCGAGAACTCTATGAAAGAACGATACCCAAACCTATTTACCGGTAAGATTTTTGGGGACGAAAATTTCTTAAAGTGGGAGAGAGTTGTGACAGCCCTAAATTCACCCTAGTCGGAAAGTGGTTTCGGGACCACTAAACCGAGTCATAAAAATAATTAACCGTCATAGTTGGTGCTTATTATATATATATATGCATGTGTGAAAATTTCATGTTTGAATTTTGTTAATTGTAAGTGAATTTTATTAAATAGGACTTATGTGAGAAAATTTAGAAATGTGCTAGGCAATTGTAAAGTGGCCTATTAATGCAAGTTATAGAAATGAGGGGTTTGCATGTCAAATTGCCCAAAAATTGAGCTAGTGGCCGGCCATGCTATGGGTCATAGCATATTTTAAGCATGGTGTGCTAATGTTCATGTTGGAAAGAATAAAATAAGGAGCATGGGCCATAAAATAATAATGGTTAGTAGGATGATGAAGAAAAAAAAAAAGTTCTCATTTGGTTCTTCTTGACCGAAAAATCAAAGGAAGGAGGGGAAGAAAAGGTTGAAGAGGTTCGGCCATACTTGTATCTAGATTAAGGTATGTTTGATGATGTTCCATGAGATGCATGCATGTTTTAGTTGTTAGCTTGAGTTCTACCTAGCCCATGGTCTAAATCTTGCTATGTGATGGAGATGACACTCGGCCATGGATGTATCATTCTTGCTTGGTGTTGATGTTGTGTTGATGAGATATCAAGTTATTTTTGTGACCCAAGTTGAGATTTGGATTTTGGAATGAGTAAGGTTTTCGGCTATGGTAATTATAAGGGTGATGGATGTTGTTTCATGCTAAATCTAGATGAACAATGTTAGTGCTTATATCTCGATATTTATGAGTTTCTTTCTTGGTTTTACCTCAAACCCATGAATTATTTTTAATTGGTGTTGTTAGAGGTTTCGGTCATGGGATTATAAGCTTGTTAGTTTTGATGGTGAAATTTATGCCTTGTAAGGGTAAATGGTTCAAAGGAACATTCGGCCATGATGTAAAAATTATGGTGAAGTGATGTTAAATGCTTTGAATATTGAGTATATAAATATATATTGTTATAAGTTGAATTTAAGGTTTGCTAAATTGTCTTTGTCATTGCCGAATGTGTGTATAGTTAAAGAGAATTTGTTTAAGTGCTTAGTTAATTGATATTGAGTTAATGATATGTGTATTCGGTCATAAAGTTGCACATGAGGAAATGTTAGATTAATGGTATTAAATTGCTTAATGTGATTAAAATGCGTATGACCATTTTGTATTTGAGCTAAAGGTGGCCATATGACCTATCAAATTCATTGTCATATTCGCCATAAGCTAGCATAATGAGACTTTAATAAGTTAAATTTGTTTGAATTAGCTCAAGAGCTTAGAGGACCAAAGTTGGATAAGGGAAAGGAAAAAGTGATCGAATAGCCGTCGTAAATCGTTCGACAACATCCGAGGTAAGTTTTCGAGTAATGAAACTTAGTTTACGATTTGATTAAGTCATGACTCATAATCATAACAAATATACGGTGATATAATGATTCTACTTGAATTATATGTTGAGTTAATTAGTCTATACGTATGATGGGTAGCCGACGTGCATAGAAATCATGTCATGAAGCAAACCGAATCTCGCTGTTCGTATGTGGCTATTGAGTAGAAAATGGGAATGCCTATTAATTGATTTGTGTTTGAATTCTAGTTATGAAAATGAAATAAAGATGTGTCATGATTTACTGATATGTGCATGAATATTCGGATGCTAACGGGGTTAAGTCCCGAAGACATTTGTGCTAGTGATTAATTCCGGGCTAAGTCCCGAAGGCATTTGTGCGAGTTACTAATTCCGGGCTAAGTCCTGAAGGCATTTGTGCGAGTTACTATATCCGGGCTAAGTCCCAAAGGCATTCGTGCTAGCGACCATATCTGGGCTAAGACCCGACGGCCTTGTGCGAGTGGTTATATCCGGCTAAATCCCGAAGATAATTGGGTTTGGGAATGAGCGATCTTGCTGTAATAATTTCAATTAATACGCTCATAAAATCCCAACGATGAGGTATGTTTCGTATGTGCGTTGAGATAATTGATTCCTTCTAAATAGTATTTGCTCAGTCGATTAACAAGCTTCCGGCTTTTAGTCAAGTTGATTTCTTATGTATGAAGATAAGGGTTGGAAATGTGATGTAGGTATGATTGCGAGAATATGTGTATACGAAATTATTCGTTTCTTCGTATGAATGCTATACTTCAGTTGTGCATGATTTCATTGCCCAAAACTTACTAAGCATTAAATGCTTACTCCGTTTCTTTGATTCTCTGTTTTATAGATTTTGGTTCGTCAGCTATCGGACTCAGGATTGTTGAAGTCGAAGTCATCCACACTATCAAAGCCCTTTTGGTACACTTTTGGTTGAACTCTGAAAATGGCATGTATAGGACTACCCTTTTTGTTGTTGGTCATGTACACTTTGGTTTTGTATAAATTTGGATAGCCATGCGAAAATGGCTTATATATACTTTGAGCATAGCATTATAATCGTTTTTGTATGATGTTCATTGAGAGGTATGGAAATGTTTGGTAACGATTAGCCATTGGAATGGTTAATCATGATCATTTTGGTGCTATGTATGACAAGTTCTAGTTGATTCATGGAAAACCATGAAAATGGTAAAGTTCACCTTAAAAACAGATGCTGACAGCAGTAGTGGTGTGGATTTGAAAAATCACTAAAAATAGTAGGAATGGAATTAAATAGTGAATAAATTATGTAATCTAACCTTGATGAATCTACTTTCATATGGAAGAAACGAAACGATCATATGAGTTGTATTTTAGGAGATATTTAACTTTTCGTGGAACAGGGACAGAGCAATTTCTGGATCCCCTGATCTGACTTTGGAAATTCACTATAAATTAACCAGAGATAATTAGAGGTCATGCCATATATGTATAGATTCCTTTTTGATTCTAGTTTCGTTAGAAACAAACGGAATAAGTAATGAAGCCCTGTACAGGAAGATATATAAGTCGTAATGCATGAAGGTCAGAGGAGTCGAACCCTGAAATAGGAGAGACTTTAACTAATAAACTGTACTAATTGGCTCGACCAAAAATTCTAGAAAAACAATTTGTAGATGGATATATGAGTCTAGTTTCAGGTAAAATTTACGAAACTGGTTTTCGAGTTTTGGAACTCAAGATATGATTTTTAAGGTAACAGTGACGCAGTTAGCCAGCTTGTCTGGAAATTTTTTTTTTTGGACTGTGAGAATCAATGAATTAAGTCTGTTAGCACGTCGTGTTCGATTCCGGCAACGGTCTCAAGTACGGGGTGTTACATAGTCAATTCTGTTCCTTCAGATCCATACGAGGTAACTCTATATACAAATAAATGTATTTGAAATGGTTTGTTTATGCTTATATGCTATTGAATAATGATGGATGGTTTGATGCCTTGAATATGAGATATCCGAAAGAGTATTGAAAAAGTTTCGAAGTTTGATATACCCCATACGAACCATAGGAATAGTTAGGACACATATGCCATGACATAGGATTTTTGATATATGAAATCATGTAAGGCCACGTCTGGGACGTTGGCATCGATTTTGTATGTACGTGTAAGACCATGTTTAGGACGTTGGCATCGTATTTGATTTCATGTAAAACCCTGTCTGGGACAGCGGCATCGATATTTGATTACATGAAAGACCATGTCTTGGATGTTGGCACTGTACGATCTTTTCAAGCTATCCACTTATCTTTATGATTTCGAATGGTTCAACGGGCATTCTGAGAAACGAATGATTATATGAGATGTGTATCTGATTCAGGTACGTTCGAAATGTATTCTAAGTTTGAGAGTAAAAGGTAAGTATATGTACAAGTGATGATATGTGATATAAGTATGAGAAAATATGCTATATGTGTAAATGAATTGGGAATATATGAAATGTATATAAACTATGTGGTTTGAAATAGTATTTGGCCATGGAGTATATGAAATTTGATGATGCTTACATGTTTTGAACGATAATTTTATTTGTATATGGCTTACTAAGCTTTTGAAAGCTTACTCTGTGTGTTTTTTAATTGTTTTATAGATATCGAAGCTACTTAGAGCTCAGGGATCATCAAGGATCGTAACCACACTATCGAACCTTATTTTGGTACCTTTTGACATTGTGAATATAAAAGTATGGCATGTATAGGCTAGAAGTATTTGGATATGTTTTGTAATGTATATATCATGCCATGTGATATGGCTAGTTTGTGTTTGAACTTATGGTTTGATTTTGATAAATGATATGTGATTCAAATGTGTCATTATGATGTGTGTTTGGTTGGCCAAAAGAAATGGTCAATTTGGTAAGTTTTAGTATGTGCATATTTTAGAATTAGGTAAGGATTTGGCATGGGATTGAAAGGAATGTATTAACGTTATAAACCTTATATTTTGGTATGTTTTTGGCTTATGGAATGACATGAATGGGTATGTATTATGAACATGAGATTTGTTGATAATGATGTAACATGAATGTTGAATGTTTTGATTATGAAATGGTTGAAATTTATGTGCAATTGGTACCTATTTGATGATTGTAGGGAGGACCCTTAATGGGTGGCAAATTGGCCTTGTAACTGGCTTATTTTTTCCCACACAAGCAAGGACATGGGCGTGTGTCTCAACCGTGTTGCTCGAGGGCCATTATGAAATGAGCCTAGGTAGACCACACAGACTCACACACGAGCGTGTGCTAGGCAGTGTAGCTAAGTCAGTTTCAAATATGGGCTAGACACATAGGCTTGTGACTGGCCGTGTGACCCAAGTCAGTAGCCTCCCTAATTTTCACATGGCCTAGTACATAGGCGTGTCTTGTGGCCGTGTGGACAAGTCAATATGTATGCCCCGTTTTACCACAGCTTAGATACATGAGCGTGTCTAATGCCGTGTGAGGCACACAACCTGTACACACGAGCGTGTGACCTGTAAAATTTTGAATAATGTTTAAGTTTCGAAAAAATTTTGTATGAACTCAGTTTAGTCCTGACCCCTTTCTAAGCCTGATTTAGGTATCGTAAGGTCTTCTAGACCTATATAAGGGACAATTGTGAATGATTATTATATGTTTTGATTATGATATGCTTAAGTATATGTGAATGTTCTGATATGTCTGGTAGTGCCTTCTAACCCTAGCCCGGCGATGGATACAGATTAGGGATGTTACATTTGGTTGGTATCAGAGCTACGATTTAGTCGATTCTAGGATTAACGTAACGTATGTGAGTCTAGCTATACATGACATATTTCTGAACTGCGATAGTGTGATGTGTCCTGACAATGAAAATGTGCTTTTATATAGCAAATGGATCCCAAACGAGCCGTAGCTGATGATGTTGAAAGTAATGCGCCTGCTCCCGCGCAAGAGATAGTGTCATCTGACTCTAGATCGGGTACGAGTAGCTATGATGGAGAGGCTAGACAAGCCTTCTATCAGATGATGAATGATTGGTTCACCCAATATATTCGAACTAATCTGGCTGTTCAACAAGCCCCAACCCAGACTAATCCTCCACAAGTCCCTGCTATGTCACAAGCGAATTTGGATCAGTTGAGTAAGCCTTCGATGGATAAAATTAGAAAATATGGGGCTAAAGAGTTCTGAGCTACCACTAGTGATGATGCTGATAGAGCCGATTTCTGGTTAGAAAATACAATACGAGTATTCAATAAATTGCCATTGACTCCCGATGAACGTTTAAAGTGTGTCGTTTCACTTCTGAGAGATACAACATATCACTAGTGGAAGACATTTATATCCGTAGTTCTGAGAGATCGAGTCACTTGGGATTTCTTTCAAACTAAATTTCGAAAGAAATACATCAGTCAGAAATTCATCAATCAGAAATGCAATGAGTTTCTTGAATTAAAATAAGGTCGTATGTCTGTTACGGAATACAAGAAAGAATTTGTGAGACTGAGCCAGTATGCATGAGAATGTGTTTTGATTGAAGCAATTATGTGCAAGATATTCGAGGATGGTTTGAATGAAGATATCTTTTTGTTATTCAGGATTCTTAAGATCAAAGAATTTGTAGTGCTTATTGAACGAGCATGTAAAGCTGAAGAACTCGGGAAAGAGAAAAGAAAAGCCGACTCAGAAGCTAGAGATGTGAGAAAGAAATCTGCAAGTAAATCATTTCAGTCTATGTCAAATAAATTTCGAGATGATTATAGCCATTCAAAGGCTAATGTGGGACATTCGAGTAGAGATCGTGCTAGATCGAATTCGAGATTTAAAACTCTAGCTATTTCAATTGCTAGTGTTGGAAATGCTAGATTTGATTGGCCCGAATGTGGACATTGTTGTAAAAGACATCCCGACAATTGTAAATTGTATGATCGAGCTTGTTTCAAATATAGATCATTAGACCATTTCATCTGTGATTGCCCCGAGTCTGTCGAGCAAGAAATTGTACAAAATTCGATCCAAGTGGCAATATATCTCATGGTAGACCTCCCAGGTAATGTAACACTCGAAACCCGGCCTGGACGTTATGGCCGAATCTGTGATGTCATATTGAAGTGTGTTTTGAAAAACATTGTTCTGTTCGAAAAGTCCGTACTATATTAAACCCTCATTGTGATCTTTAACAAAACTTTTAAGTATTTTTTTTTTTTGTTAATAAAAACTCAAATAGGTTTCCTCAGTTTAGTTTGTTATTACTTTAAAGACATTATTTGTTGCGGAAGCTTTTGATAGATATTCTAATGGCGTAATGTTTTGAAAACATTCATCTTTTTGAAAATTTGCGCCTTACTACCACTAGCAGATATAAATCAAAGTAAGTAAACCCGAAGTTAAAGCAAAAATTTAAAGAGGCCTTATTACATAGAATGTACCCAAATTTAATAGCTTAGAGAATAAAAATTAAAACAGTAGAAAAATCTGCTGTGTGGCCTCCGTCGAGTCCCTCGCAGCATCGACCGGACTAATGATTACCTACACAGGAAAGAAGAAGGGTGAGTTTATGAAAAACTCAATGTGCATTCCCTTAACAATAATTAGTCAAACCGTAGGCAAAAACAGTTTGGGCCTAAGCCCATTTCGATGACAGTCCAGTATCAGTGTGGCCTTAGCCCATTACAGTAACAGTATCAGTGTGGGCCTTACCCCATTACAGTAACAGTGTCAATGTGGGCCTTAGCCTATTACAGTAATAGTATCATAAATGCAAATAGAATTCCTACCCATCCATCCTCTACACTCCACTCCATCCAGCCCTACACTCTATGTGGGGATAAAATCAACCCACCCATCCTTACACTCCAGATATAGCACTGGTTGCGGCACTAAATAATATTTGCAACAGAGCTGCCAATACAGTACTCTTCTTTCAAATATATCAAACCCACCCCATGCAACATGTCATGTCATAATATGGTACGTGTATGCAAAATGTCATGCTAGAATACAGTTAAACATATCATAGCGGTATATCAGTCAATTTACCTTTTAGGGGTATAACAGTTATTTCACCAGTCTGGGGTCTAAGTGTACTTAGCGACCCAATAGTAGGTCCACAATCATCTTGGGTTACCCGTGCAACCTTAACGATCAAACAGTAAAAATGGGCCCAAAGCCCATAACACGACCCATGTGGGCCTACACGCCCATGTGGCGCAATAAGCCCAAACATGGCCTTGGCCGTGCAAACTACACAGCCTAACCCAATAATTTCGACACGTCTGTGTGCTTTACCTGTGTGGACCCATGAGCCCGTAGGGCCCACATGACCCATTTTGACCCAACGTGGCCCAAACCGGCATGAAATCACTCACAGTGGCCTCTACTGTCAAACGCCCACATTTTAAGCGTTCGAATCACCACACAAGCGAGCGGACGCTCGTATAGGTTCTATAGATAAGTTTTTCAGCTTTTGCCGATTAACAACTATTACAATGTGGTTACACACCTTAAATGAAGATGCGCGAGTAGCCCACGAACCCAAAGCCTACATTCATAGGTATCCCATTGGCCAATTGACAAAAAGGTAAATCATACTCTTGAATACCTAATCCCAAAAACATTAGATACTTGCCTTGAATGAAGAGAAGTGGTTTAACACACTTAAACTGTTAAATAAGATTGGTCAACCAATACCCTAACAAGTCGACAGTAAATAGGAGGTGTTAGCTACAGGATTAACCTAGCAGAGCGGGAAGTAAGAGAAACCCAAAAGAATAGAGCCAAGTAGGGACCTACCAAAAACGCAGAATCACTTTGAAGAGAATAGCATTCAGCCAACACTCACCATGAACGCCGAAAGTACACTGAGTGACAGGAAAAATAATGGTACAATCGTATCCCTAGCAGCATTCGATAGAGAAGAGGAGATTTAAAGGAAGATCAAAATGGTGAAGGGATACAAAAAAGAAAAAAAACCAACACCACTTACCGGTTTGTCTATGAATCCTCAATAACCCGAATCAAAGACAAAGATAAAAGAGCAATATTCAGCCAAGATACTAGACAAGTAGAGGTGATGAACAAAATGATTTGAAAGAAAAGAGAGACGCAACCAATAACTACAGAGTTGAAAGAAAGTGTTGAGGGAAAAGATGAAAATTCTCAATTTTAGCAATGCGAGAAGGGACGCTTGAAGAAAACCGAAGGAACAAAAATGATGAGAGAAAGGATATTCAGCTCAGGTTAAGAGAAAGAAAAGAAAATACCCAAATGATCAATTTCGACCTCAACCAAAAAAGCAAAGAAGAACCAAAAAGAAAATCTACCAAAATGGAGAGCAAAAACAAACACATAATTTTGGCACTAGAGAAAAGGAAAGTCCTATGACCGATTTTGCCACAATGATTTCCCCCACATGGAACCCTTAACACACACGTCACTCGACTCCTCAAATTTCTCCAACGAAGCACTATCCACATCCCTTCAAAAACTCCTAACCTTTCTTCTCACAACACTCTTAGAATTTGGCTACACACTCCCCACTCCCCTCAACACTCTCAACTACCCATGAGCATCAGAATCCCACTGACAAACAACCTCTTACACAGCACAGCAGCAATAAGAAACCCCTTGCGCATAGTAGGACTCGAACTCAAGTCCCTTAGCATAAGTAACACGCCATTATCCCTCGAACCAACAGGCTTTTTGTGACTTGATTTCCCCACAATTCATTAGGAACCCACTATCTAGTAGCAAGGGTTTATTCAATTGAAACAAATTTTTTACTAAAGTCCAGGCTTGAACCCAGGACTTCTCCAACACTCCTCAGAACACCTAACCATTAACTCAAGCCAGCCAACATGCAACATAACATACAAATATAATCACTTAAGATTTGGGGCGTTACAACTCTACCCCCCAAAAGAAATTTCAGCCTCGAAATATACTTGATCAAAACAGATGAGTCTATTGTTGTCGCATTCCCATATGGCTTCCTCAAAACTATGATTATGCCATAGTACCTGAACCAGTGGAACAGTTTTGCTCCTCCAAACCTTCACACGACGGTCTAAAATCTGAACCGACTCTTCCTCAAAGGTCAGATCTGGCCTAACCTCAATCTCCTCAGTTAAGACGATGTGCATAGGATCAGAACAATATCACCTCAGTATAGAGACATGGAATACATCATGAATCGAGTCCAACTCTAGAGGTAACTCAAGTTGATAGGCAATCAATCCCACACACTTCAATACACTGTACGGCCCAATGAACCTAGGCCTTAACTTGCCTTTCCGACCAAACCTCGGTACCTTCTTCCATTGCGAGGCCTTGAGAAAAACTAAGTCTCCCATAGAATACTCAATATCCTTACGTTTCAAATCAGTATACGACTTCTGTCTGTAAGATGCCGCTTTCAGTCAATCCCGAATCAATTGAACTTTATCCTCGGTATTAGAAATTAATTCAGGACTCAGAACTCGCTGCACACCTAACTCAGTCCAACACGAAGGAGTACGACACCTACGACCATATAATGCCTCGTAAGGTGCCATCTATATGCTAAACTGGTAGCTATTGTTGTATACAAACTCTACCCTGGAAGTCAATCACACAAATCCTTAACATGTCCTCCAGTATTTCAATCACCCTCTCTGACTGACTGACTGTCTGAGGATGGAACGCAGTACTGAAGTCCAACCTTGTACCCAGAGTCTTGTGTAACTTCTTTCAGAACCGAGATGTGAAGCGAGGATCTCTATCAGATATTATAAAAACCAGTGCCCTTGCAGCCTCACTATTTTCGACACATACAGCTTAGCCAGCTTCTGTAATGAGTAATCAGTACGAATAGGTATGAAATGGGCAGATTTAGTCAATCAATCTATGATGACCCATGCTGAATCCTTCTTAATAGGCGTTAAGGGCGGCCCACTAACGAAGTCCATAGTTACCCTCTCCCACTTCTAAAGCGAAATCTTAACTAACTAAAGCAACCCTGAAGGCAATTAATGCTCCGCCTTAACTTGCTGGCAAGATAGACATTTACCCACAAAATCAATAACTTCACGCTTAAGACCTGGCCACCAATATAACTCCCGAAGGTCTCGTTACATCTTATCCCACCAGGATGCATAGCATAAGGACTACTATCCGCCTCCTGCAGTATCGACTGCCTTAAATCAGTATCCTTCAATACATAGAGTCTCCCACGGAAACAAAGTACCCCTTCGATATTCAGTCCAAAATCTGAAGTTTCCCCACTCACTACCTGTAAAAAACAATGACCCAATGACTTATCCTCCAACCGTTTACCCTTAATCTGTTCAGTCTATGTTGGTTTAATTTGAAGTTTAGCTAATAGACTACCATCTTTGAATAAGCTAAGACGGGCAAACATTACCCTTAGATCAATCACAGTCCTATGGCTCAGTGTGTCGGCTACCATATTAGCCTTACTAGAATGGTATTCAATCGAACAGTCATAATCCTTGAGCAGCTCAATCTATCTACGCTGCCTAAGGTTTAGCTCCTTCTGAGTGAGGAGATACTTAAGGCTCTTATGATCCGTGTAGATGATACACTTCTCATCATACAGGTAATGCCTCTAAATTTTTAATGCTAACACCACCGCGGCCAACTCCAAGTCATGTGTCAGATAGTTTGCCTCATGCATCTTAAGCTGACGAGATGTATATGCCACTACCTTACCCTCTTGCATCAGCACACACCCCAAGCCAACATGTGATGCATCACTGTAGACAGCAAATTCCTTTCCAGATTCTGGCTGTATTAAGATAGGGGCCTCAGTCAGAACTTTCTTCAGCTTCTCAAGACTCTTCTGTTGCTTATCAGTCTAATTAAACGGTAACCCTTTACGCAACAACTTAGTCAGAGGTACAGCAATCAACGAAAACCCCTCAACAAACCGTCTATAATACCCAGCCAGACCTAGAAAACTTCGAATCTCAGATACCTACTTAGGCTGCTTCCAATCCAAAATAGCTTCATTTTTCTAAAGATTAACCTTAATCCCCTCGGTAGATACCACATGTCCCAGAAATGTTACCTCTCGCAACCAAAATTCACACTTGCTGAACTTAGCATACAATTGTTTCTCCCTCAGAATCTGCAGAACAATTCAGAGATGTGCATCATGTTCATTTCAGTTTTCAAATACACTAGAATATCATCTATAAACACCACTATGAATCGATCCAGATAGGGCTGGAACACTCGGTTCATCAAATCCATGAAAGCCACTGGTGTGTTCGTTGTCCAAACGGCATCACTAGGAACTCGCAATGACCATAATGAGTCCTAAACGCTATCTTATAAACATCAATCTCCTTGATCCTCAGTTGATGGTACCTCGATCGAAGATCAATCCTAGAGAACATTGAATCTCCTCGAAACTGGTCAAATAAATCGTCTATCTTCGGTAAGGGTACTTATTCTTAATAGTCAATTTATTCAGTTGCTGATAGTCGATGCACATTCGCATGGATCCATCCTTTTTTTTCACAAATAAAACCGATGCTCTCTACGAAGACACACTAGGGCAAATGAACCCTCGGTCCAGCAATTCCTGAATCTGAGCTTTATGCTCCACAAGCTCCTTCGGTGTCATTCTATAAGGGGCGATAGACACTGGAGCTGCACCAGGCAAGAGCTCTATCCCAAACTGAACTTCACAATTAGGAGGTAACCCAGACAGTTCATCGGGAAAAATATCAGAAAAATCCTTAACCTTTTTGATATCTTTAACTAAAGGAACCTTAGAATCGAAAACATTGATATAGGCTAGATACACCTCACAACTCTTACGAACCAACTTCTCAGCTCGAAGTGCAGAAATAACATTTGACAGATAATTCTAACGCTCCCCAATCACAACTACCTCATCACCCTTTTCAGTTTTCAGTACCACCCGCTTTGCAGCATAGTCCAAATTCACCTAATGCTTAACCAGCCAGTCCATGCCTAATATTAAGTTGAATTCTCCAAAAGGAAGTTCCATTAAATTCGCCAAAAAGATCACTCCTTGAACCTCCAAGGGTACATTTTTAAACATTTTATTCACCCTCACCGTCTGCCCTAATGGACTCAACAGAGTAACCTCACTCGTAGTGCTTTCAACCATAATACCCAAAGACTCAGACACAGAGCATGCTATATACGAGTGCGTAGACCCAACATCAATCAATGCAGTATAAGGTACATTATGGATAAAGAATGTACCTGTAATAACATCAGGGGTGTCTTCTTCCTCTTGGCTACGTGCAGCATAAACCAGTGCTGGCTACCTTGCCTGAGTATGACCAGTACCTCTGCCCGATGCTCCATACCCATGGCCCATACCATTTCCACCTTTGGCCTGACCACGGCATCTCAGTGGCTGCTGAACACCTCTTAGCGGATGAACAGTGCCCATACCAGTAGCTTGCATCTGAACGGACCTACGCGGACAATCTCTGATGCGATGCTCCAAATATTCATACCTCAAACATACCCCAAACCTTTTCCAGCACTTGCCCTGATGGTGTCTCCCACAATCAGTACAAGGCTGCGGCTCAAAAGCAGCAATAGGGGGCCCAACTCTGACTAGCCCATCAACTCTGGCATTTTTCTTAGGCCTCACAGCTGAACTTGAGGGCTCCCAAACCCTCTAGTTCCTTCCCCTGTCGTTCTCACAATTCTGATGCTCAGTGCGCTTCATATCCTCGTTGATTTTTTCCTTTTCCATTAACACAACAAAATCTCACTCCCTCTGTAGAGCTATCAGAACTCGTAGATCATCTTTATGGTCGTCCTCAAAATGAACACAGCTCTTATATTCAATTGCCACCATCATACGCGCATAACGACTAAGTCATAAAAACTTAGACTCATATTCAGCTATTCATTTATCCTCTTGAGTCAAATTCAAAAACTCTCTCCTCTAGGCATCCACATAAGTAGTGCCCATATATTTTCCTTGGAATACAATTTTGAAAAATTCCCAAGTCAACTGGTCAGACGGAGTACCCTCTTTAACTGTAAGCCACCACTAAGAGGCTTCATCTCATAGCAACGACACTGCACCTTTTAGTTTCTACTCTGTGTTGCAGTCGAGGTTATCCATGATTCACTCTGTGGCCTCAATCCAATAGTCAGCCATATTAGGGGCAACTCAGCAATACCACTAAAGATCTCAGCCCCATTAGACTTGATTCTTTCTGTCACCGACCCATGGCTCACAATACTAATGTTAGGCCCAGCGACCCTTTCCAAAATCTGCAACATAGCTTGGGAGAGCGCATCATCCCCAGTTGCACGATCATGTGACCCAGTCTCTGTCACAGGCGAGGCCGGTGTCTCTCTAGCTTCATTGTTTAAGCAAATGACCTGATGCCAACAACCCAGCCCGAGCACCTCCATGGCCTCCACTGCGGCCTCTTGTACCCCTTCCAGGAGTACCTCTGGTGATCATTATCGATTTGTGCATTATCTAAATAAAAAAATTTATGCATCAATTTACAATTCCAGTGCTTATTAGAGGATATTTTATGAAAATTGTTATCAGTAATTTAGAGTTTTGCTTTCGCAGATCGCAGTTTCACTACAGTTTCAGTTTACCCTAAGCAGAGTATTTTAGTATAGTCAATTGCCTATAGTAGTCTCAGTATTAAACAAAAAATAGTTTTAGAGGACTTACAGAATCGGCACTGGGGACTCGGTAGGCCACACAATTAGAAATAATAATTCAAAAATGCTTTTCACCTCAGTAAAATAGGTCTTTTGGAATTTTATGTTTTTAGAAAAAACCCAAATCCATAGCCAAGTTTTGCAACCTAGCTCTGATACTACTAAATGTAGCACCCCAAACCTGACCTAGATGTTATGGCCTAATCTGTGATGTCACATTGAAGTGTGTTTTTAAAAACATTGTTCTATTAAACCCTCGTAGTGATCTTTAACATAACTTTTAAATATTTTGTTTGTTAATAAAAACTTAAATAGGTTTACTCAGTTTAGGTTATTATTATTTTAAAGACATTGTTTGTTGCAGAAACTTTTGATAGATATTGTAATGGCATCATGTTTTGAAAACATTTATCTTTTTGAAAATTCGTGTCCTACTACCACTAGCAGATGTAAATCAAAGTAAGTAAACCCCAAGTTAAAGTAAAATTTTAAAGAGGCCTTATTACATAGCAAATACCCAAATTTAATAGCTTAGAGAATAAAAATTAAAACAGCAGCAAAATCAGTTGTATGGCCTTCCCGAGTCCCTCGCAACACCAACCCGCCTAAGGATTACTTGCAGAGGAAAGTAGAAGGGTGAGTTTATGAAAAACTCAATGTGCATTCCCTTAACAATAATCATTCAAACCATAGGCAAAAATAATTTGGGCCTAAGCCCGTTTCAGTGACAGTCCAGTATCAATGTGGCCTTAGCCAACTACAGTAACAGTACCAGTGTAGGCCTTAGCCCATTACAGTAGCAGTATCAGTGTGGGCCTTAGCCCATTACAGTAACAGTATCATAAATGCAAACAGAAGTCCTACCCATCCATCCTCTACACTCCACACCGTCTAGCCCTACACTCCATGTAAGGATAAAATCAACCCACCCATCCCTACACTCCAAATGTAGCACCGGTTGCGGCACTAAATAGTATTTGCAGTAGAGTTGCCAGTACAGTACACTTCCTCCAAATATATCAAACCTACGCTCATACAACATAACGTGTCATAATATCATACGTGTATGCAAAATTTCATGCTCGAATACAGTTAAACATATCATAGGGGTATATCAGTCAATTTATCTCTTAGAGGTATAACAGTCATTTCACCAGTATGGGGTCTAAGTGTACTTACCGACCCAATAGTAGGTCCACAGTCGTCTCAGGCGACCCGTACAACCTTAAAGGTAAGACAATGAAAATGGACCTAAAGCTCATAACACGGCCCATGTGGGCCCACACGCTCGTGTGGCCCAATAAGCCCAAACATGGCCTTGGTCATCTGAACTACACAACCTGGCCCAATAATCTTGACACTTCTATGTGGTTTCACACGGCCCATTTCGGCCCAACGAGGCCCAAATCGTCCTAAGCCCATGAAATCGATCATGGTGGCCTCTACTGTCAAACACCCACATTTTATGCGTTCAAATCACCACACGAGTGAGTTCACGCTCATATAGCATTTATAGACAAGTTTTCTAGCTTTTATCGGTTAACAGCTATTACAGTGTGATTACACACCTTAAACGAAGATGCACGAGTAGCCCACGAACGTAAAGCCTACATTCATACAAGGCATTCCATTAGCCGATTGACAAAAAGGTAAATCACACTCCTCTTTAATACCTATTCCCAAAAACATTAGATACTTGCCTTGAATGAACAAGAGTGGTTTAACCCACTTAAACTATGGAATAAGATTGGTCAACAAATACCCTAACAAGTTGATAGTAAGTAGGAGGTGTTAGCTACAAGATTAACACAACAGAGAGGGGAAGTAAGAGAAAGCAAAAAGAATAGAACTAAGCAGAGACATACCAAAAACACAGAATCGCTTTGGAGAGAAGAGCAATCGGCCAACACTCACCACGAACGTCCAAAGTACATCGAGTGATAGGGACAATAGTGGTACAATCGTATCCCTAGTAGCATTCGACAGAGTAGAGGAGATTTAAAAGAAGATCATAATGGCGAAGGGAAACAAAAAAAAAAAGAAAACCAATAGCACTTATCGATTTGTCTATGAATCCACAATAACCTAAATCAAATACAAAGATAAAAAAGTAGAGGGTGGAGCAGTATTCAGCCAAGATACTAGACAAGTAGAGGTGATGAACAAAATGATCTGAACAAAAAGAGAGAAGCAGCCAATAACTACAGAGTCGAAAGAAAGAGTTGAGGGAAAATAAGAAAATGTTTGGTTTTAGCAATGAGAGAAGGGATGCGTGAAGAAAATCGAAGGAACAGAGATGAGGAGAGAAAGGGTATTCGGCTCATGTTAAGAGAAGCAAAAGAAAATACCCTAATGATCAATTTTGGCCTTATCCAAAAATGCAAAGAAGAATCAAAAAGTAAATCTACCAAATGGAAAGCAAAAATAAACACACAATTTCAGTACTAGAGAAAATGAAAGTCCTATGATCGATTTTGCTACAATGATTTCTCCCACACGGCACCCCTAACACACTCCTCACTTGACTCCTCAAGTTTCTCCAACTAAGCACTATCCACATCCTTTCAAAAACTCCAAATGTTTCTCCCCACAACACTCCTAGAATCCAGCTACACACTCCCCACTCCCCTCAACACTCTTAACTGCCCATGAGCACCAGAATCCTACTGAAAAACAACCTCTTACATGGCACTGCTAAAAAAAGACACCCCTTGTGCGCAGTTGGACTCAAACTCAAGTCCCTTAGCATAAGTAACACGCCATTATCTCTTGAACCAACAGGCTTTTTGTGACTTGATTACCCCGCAATTAATTAAGAACCCATTATCTAGCAGAATGGTTTATTCAATTAAAACAAAATTTTTGCTAAAGTCTAAGCTTGAACCCAGGACTTCTCCAACACTCCTTAGAACACCTAACCATTAACGCAAGCCAGCCAACATGCAACATAACTGTGACAGCCCTAAAGTGACCCTAGTAGGAAAGCGGTTTCGGGACCGCTAAACCGAGTCACTAAATTATTTGAATATGATATTTATTGTCTAAAATAAATGTGTGAAAATTTTAAGCTTCGATTTAGTAAATTGCATGTGAATTTAGTCAATAGGACTTATGCGTGACACTTTTGAAATGTGATAGATCAAAACATAAGGACCTATTAGTGCATGTTGAAAAAGGGGGGACTTGCATGTCAATTTTCCCTCCCATCTAGTAGTGGCCGGCCATGACATTTGGGTGGACAAAGGATGATGGGCAAAACATGTCATAGACATGTGTTGGTGCATCATGGGAGGAAACAATAAAATAAAGTTAGTAATAAAGAAATGGAAAAAAAAAAGAAAGGAGAAAGAAAATGATGAAAACAAAAGAAAAAAAATGTGCCCATCCTTTTTCATTCTTCTTGACCGAAAATTCAAAAGAAAGAAGGGAGGAAATGTTGAAGAGATTCGCCATGCTTGTAGCTAGGTGAAGGTAAGTTTGATGTTGTGCCATGAGATTCATGCATGTTTTTTTGTTAGCTTGAGTTCTAACTAGCCCATGGTTCAAATCTTTACTATGTCATGGAGATGATATTCGCTAAGGTGGATTTGTGTTGATGTTATTTGCATGCTAAAAGTGAAGCTTGTAATGATGCATGTGATGGTGGATTGATGACTCTTGAATCTCCTTTTAGCATCCTTGAGTGAGACATTAAGTTCCTTGTTCAACCATGACCAAAATTGAAATGGTATGGTGTTGTAATGCATTCGCCATGGTAGGAAGTAGAAGAGAAATATGTTGTTGTTCACGTTATTGGATGAGAAATGGTAGTAAGGTGAAGTGCAAATGCTAGTGTTTGATTTACTAGTGTATATGTGTGTATTAGCCAAGTTTTGAACTTGAAACAAAATGGTGTTTAGTCAATACAAGTGACCATACTTGTAGAATGTATTAAGTGTTGCAATCGGCCCCAACATAGACATGTATGTTCGGCCACATGAATGAGTACATGAGTTGATGTGTATGTTCGCCATAGGTAGCCTATTGATGGCTTTAGCTGACTTAGAAAATTCGCTAAGGGGAAATATTAGCTAGTATGTTGAATTCGATTCGTGATTTCGTACATATGTGACTCTAATGTCTAATGTATATATGGGCTAAGTACCTTGAGCTTCTCTTTTGATGTTCGAATGAATTGTATTAAATTGCTTGATGTGATTAAAATGCGTATGATCATTGTGTATTTGAGCTAAAAGGTGGCCATATGACCTATCAAACTCCTTGTCATATTCAGCCATAAGCTAGCAAAATGAGACTTGAATAAGTTAAATTTGTTTGAATTAGCTCAAGAGCTTAGAGGACCACAGTTGGATAAGGGAAAGGAAAAAGTGATCGAATAGTCGTTGAAGTCGTTCGACAACATCCGAGGTAAGTTTTCGAGTAACGGAACTTAGATTATGATTTGATTAGATCATGTTTTAAGCAAATCAAAATCATGCTCTTTTGTGTGTGTGGCTATTGAGCCGAAATTGCAAGTGTGATAAGTGCCTTGTGTTAGAGTTTTGCTAACGAAAATGAAATACTGAATGTGTCATGATTTATTGATAAATGTGCATGGTTATTGAATGATGTCGGGCTAAGTCCCGAAGGCTTTGTGCTAAGTGACTAAATCCGGACTAAGATCCAAGGTATTTGTGCGAGTTACTAATTCGGGCTAAGCCCAAGGCATTGTGCGAGTTACTAAATCCGGGTTAAGTCCGAAGGCATTTGTGCGAGTTACTATAACCGGCTATGTCCCAAGGCATTTGAACGAGTAGCTATATCCGTTAAATTCTCAAGGTACGTGATTCGGGAATGATTGATCTTGCTATAAAAATTTCAGCTAATACGCTTGTAGAATCCCAACAATGAGGTATGTTTCAGATGTGCTTTGAATTAGTTGAGCCCTTACAAATAAGTATTACTTCGGTTGATAAATGAGCTACCGCCTTTGGCTAAGTTGATCTTTGTGTATGAATATAAGGGTTGGTAATGTGAAGTAAGTATGATATTGAGAATTTGTGCATATGAAATTATCTGCTTAGCTACATGAATGCTATACTTTGGTTGTGTCTAAATTCATAACTCAACTTACTAAGCATTAAATGCTTACTCCGTTTCTTTGATCCTCTGTTTTATAGATTTTGGTTCGTCACCATCGGACTCGGGATTTTGAAGTTGAAGTCGCCCACACTATCAAAGCTCCTTTTGGTATACTTTTGGTTGAACTTTGAAATGGCATGTATAGGACTACCCTTCTTGTTATTGGTCACATACCCTTTGGTTTTGTATAAATTTGGATAGCCATGCTAAAATGGCTTATATACACTTTGGGCATGGTATTATAATCATTTGTATGTTGATCATTAAGAGGTATGGAAATGTTTGGAAACGATTAGCCATTGGGATGGTTAATCATGATCATATTTTGTGCTATATATGTAAAAGGGCTAGTTGAATCATGGAAACTATGAAATAGGTAAAGCCTACCTTAAAGACAGATCTTGACAAATGCAAAGGACGTGGATGTGAAAAATCACTAAAAATAGTAAGAATGAAATTAAATAGTGAATAAATTATGGAAACGAACCTTGACGAGTCTATTTTCATAGGAAAGTAACGAAACGATCATATGAACAGTATGTTAAGAGATATTTAAGTTTTCGTGAGACAGGCGCGAACGGCTTCGAGTCCCCTGTTCGACTTTGGAAATTCATTATAAATTGACCAGATATGTACAGATTCCTTTTCGAGTCTAGTTTCAGAGAAACAAACGGCATCGAGATTGAAGCCTGCAGGAGATATCCAAGTCGTAATGTGCAAAGGTCGGGGTAGTCGATCCTCGTAACATGGGGAATTTAACTAATAAACTGTACTAATTGGCCCGACCAAAACTTCTAGAAAAAATTTTTACATGCATATATGAGTCTAGTTTCAGGAAAAATCACGAAACGATTTTTAATTGTGGAGCTCAAGATATGATTTTGAAGGTGACAAGTGACACGCTTAGCCTATTTGTCTCGAAATTTTTAAAATGAACTGTGCAAGTAAGTAGATTAAGCCGTTAACCCTCGTGTCCGACTCAAGCAGCGGTCTCTGCACGGGTGTTACAATAACATACAAATTTAATCACTTAAGATTTGGGGTGTTACAGGTAATATTAGTGGCAACCAGAAGGGAACTAAAGATGCTGCTATTCAATCTGAGGCTAGAACACCTGCCAGAGCCTATGCCATTTGAGCTCGTGAAGAAGCTTCATCTCCTGATGTTATTACTGGTACTTTCACTCTTTATGATACTTCTGTGATTGCATTGATAGATTTGGGATCAATGCATTCTTATATATACATTAATTTAGTGAACAGTAAGACTTTGCCTATAGAGTCTACTGAATTTGTGATTAGAGTATCGAACCACCTAAGCAGATGTGTTTTGGTTGATAAAGTCTGTAAGAATTTTTCGTTAATGTTTCGAGATATTTTTTTTGGCTGATCTAATGTTATTACCCTTTGATAAGTTTGATATAATTCTAGGTATGGATTGGTTAACTTTGCATGACGCTATTGTGAACTGCAAACGAAAAATTATTGATTTGAGATGCAAGAACGATGAAATAGCCCGAATTGAATCTAGTGATTTAAATGGGTTGCCAGTTGTGATATCTTCGATGAAAGCTTTGAGTATTGTGAGAAAGGTTGTGAAGCTTACTTTGCTTATGTGGTCGATTCAAAAGTGGCAACAAATAAAGTTGAATCAGTGCCTGTTGTTTGTGAATTTCCTAATGTGCTTCCTGAAGAACTTCCAGGATTACCTCTAATACGAGAAGTTGAATTTGGCATTGAGTTAGTAACAGGAACTACTCCAATTTCGATAGCTCCATATAAAATGGCTCCGACTGAGTTGAAAGAATTAAAGTTTCAGTTGCAAGAGTTGACAGATGGAGGATTTGCAAGTTTGAGTTTCTCACCTTGGGGTGCTCCAATTTTGTTTGTGAAAAAGAAAGATGGCACAATGAGAATGTGTAATGATTATCTTCAATTGAACAAAGTGACTATCAATAACAAATATCCTCTACCTAGAATTGACGATTTGTTTGATCAGTAGAAAGTAGCAACCGTGTTTTCAAAAATAGATCTAAAATTGGGATATTATCAGTTGCAAGTAAAAGATTCAGACATTCCAAAAATCATTTTCCGAATGAGGTACGACCACTATAAGTATTTAGTCATGCCTTTCAAATTAACAAATGCACCTGCTATTTTTATGGATTTGATTAATATAATTTTTAAACCATATCTAGATCGATTTGTTATCATATTCATTTATGACATTTTGATTTATTCACATGATGAAAGTGAGCATATGGAACGTTTGAGAATAGTGTTACAATTTTTTTGTGATAAGAAGTTGTATGCGAAGTTCAGTAAATGTGAGTTCTAGTTACACGAAGTTGGATTTCTGGGACATATTGTGTCAACATCAGGTATTCGAGTTGATCCAAGCAAGGTTTCAGCTATTCTGGATTGGAAACCTCCGATAAATGTTTCTGAAGTCCATAGTTTTCTTAGACTTGACGGTTATTATTGAAGGTTCATAAAAGGCATTTCAATGATTGCTACTCCGTTAACAAAATTGCTTCAGAAAGATGTGAAATTTGAAGGATCAGAAAAGTGCCAGAAAAGCTTCAATCAGTTGAAAGCTCTATTGACGAAAGCTCCAGTGTTAGCACAACTAGAATCGGGTAAAGAATTTGTGATCTACAGTGATGCTTCGTTAAAAGGTCTAGGTTATGTTTTAATCCAGTAAGGTAAAGTTATAGCTTATGTCTCGAGACATTTAAAGCCTCACGAAAGGAACTATCCAACTCACGATTTAGAATTGGCAGCTATTGTGTTTGCTTTGAAGATTTGGCACAACTATCTGTTTGGTGAGAAATGTCATGTATATTCAGATCATAATTTTTGAAATATTTGATAACTCAGAATGATTTAAATCTGGGACAGAGAAGATGGCTAGAATTATTAAAAGACTATGAGCTTATTATCGATTATCATCTGGGAAAAGCAAATGTCGTTGCTGATGCATTAAGTCAGAAATCATTGTTTGCATTGCGAGCCATGAATGCTCATTTAGTTCTATATGATGATGGTTCAGTTTTAGCTGAGCTAAAAGCAAAACCTTTGTTTTTACATCAAATTATTGATGCCTAAAAATATGATAATGAGATTACAGCAAAACGAGCTTAGTGTGATTTGGATTCTGATTCTGAATTTCAAGTTGAAGATGATTGTCTGAGATTCTGAAATTGAATTTGTGTTTCGAGAAACCTAGAATTGATTCAGATGATTTTTAATGAAGCTTACAATAGTCGATTATCTATTAATCCAGGTAGTACAAAAATGTATAATGATTTGAAACAACATTACTGGTGGTCTGGAATGAAAAGGGATATCTCTAATTTTGTTTTGAAATGTTTGATCGTCAACAAGTTAAAGTTGAACATCAAGTGCCATATGGTTTATTACAATCGATTATGATTTCGAAATGGAAATGGGATAGAGTGACGATGGATTTTGTTTCGGGTTTGCCCCTATCTCTAAGAAAGAAAGATACAATATGGGTTGTGGTTGATAGATTGACGAAATTAGCTCATTTTATTCCGGTACGATATGAGTACTCGCTTGATAAGTTAGCTGAGTTATACATTTCTAAAATTGTGAGATTGCATGGTGTGCCACTGTCTATTGTGTCAGATAGAGATCCGAGATTCACTTCGCGATTCTGGAAGAAATTGTAAGAGGCTTTACGTACGAAATTACATTTCAGTACTGCTTTTCACTCGCAGACGGATGGTCAGTCCGAGCAGATTATTCAGATTCTCGAGGATATGTTGAGATGTTGCATTTTTTAGTTTGAAGGTACATGGGAATAGTATTTGCCATTAATTGAATTCGCTTATAATAATAGTTTTAATCGAGCATCAAAATTGCACCGTACGAAGCCTTGTATGGTCGCAAATGTCGTACATCTTTGCTTTGGACTAAGCTAAATGAAAATAAGATACACGAGGTTGATTTGATAAAAGAGGCTTAACAGAAAGTAAAAGTGATTCGAGATAGTTTGAAAATAGCTTCAGATTGTCAGAAATCTTACGCAGACTTGAAACGAAAAGATATTGAATTTGAGATCGATGACAAAGTGTTTTTGAAATTATCTTCGTGGAAGAAAGTACTTCGATTAGGTAAAAAAGGTAAATTGAGTCCAAGGTTTATCAAGCCGTATGAGATTATCGAGCGTATCAAACCAATTGCATATAGATTGTTGTTGCCATCTAAAATAGAAAAGATTCATAATGTATTTCACTTATTGGTGCTTCGACGATATAGATCCAATCTTGCGCATGTAATTCCTCCATCTGAGAATGAGATTCAGTCTGATATGACCTACGGTGAAGAACCGATCTGTATCTTGTCTCGTAAGGTTAATGAACTATGAAATAAAAAAATTCCATTAGTAAAAGTAATATGGCATCGACACGGTGTTTAAGAGGCTACGTGGGAGATCGAAGATGCTATAAGACAGCAACATCCGAATTTATTCAACGTTAAGATTTTTGGGGATGAAAATCCCTAAGGGGGGAGAGTTGTAATAGTCCGATTTAGACCGTAGAAGGAATTGTGGTTTCAAGACCAAAATCCGAGTTAAAAAAATATTTTAATATTTTTTTCCATGTTTATGTGAATTAGTATGTGTGAAAGTTTCATGTGAAAATTTTATCGTTTGTGTGATTAATTTGATAAAAGGACCTAATTGCATAAAATGTAAAAGTGGCCTTTTATTTTTTAAAGTGCTTAATTGTTATGTCCTTGTAAATGAGTGGTCCTTATGTTGTTAATATGCCATTATATGGTGAATGGACAATTATGACCTTAATGTTAATGTTTTAAATGTTTATAATGCAAGGGTAAATTGGTAATTGATTTATTAAAAGATTTATAATTAAACAAAACATGAAATTAGTTCATTTTATGCTCATCCTTGTCGAAAAACATAAAGAAAAAGAAAGAAAAATACAAGCTAGGGTTCGACCATTGATTTCTTTGATTAAGGTATGTGTTTTGATCCCTTTCTTATAATTTTTACGTTTTTGTGATTGTTGCTTTGTAGTCTATCAAGCCCATGTCTCAATTTCTAAATTTGATGATGATTTTGAATTATTCCATTGATGAAATTATGAGTTTTGTGATGTTAATGGATTAAAAATGAAAGATATGTGTTGGTTTAACATGTTTTGTCTTTGAATTTTTGATGAATTTGAGTAATTTGGGCCAAATTGTGAAAATGGAAAATTGAGGGACTAAAATATGAAATAAATGAAATATATGGACTTGTATGAACTCCATAAAAATTCAGATAAGTATGTTTAAAAGGAAATTTTATGTATTTTGTGATTTTATGAATTAGGGACTAAAATGTCAAAATGTGAAAATTTGAGGGCTAATTTGTAATATGCCCTAAATATGCTTATATGGATTGAATTAAATGATTAGTGAATAAAAGAGTTAAATTTGAATGTGTTTAGATCAAGAACCAAAGAAAATCGAATTAGATCGGGGAAATTCGAATGTCGTTGAGTAGTCAATTCCGTTCGTTCAAATCTGTATGAGGTAAGTCTATATACAAATAAATGTATTTGAAATGGTTTATATATGCTTATATGCTATTGAAAAATGATGGATGGCTTGATGCCTTGAATATGAGATATCAGAGAGAGTATCGACAAAGTTTCGAAGTCCAAAAAGCCCCGTACGAACCATAGGAATAGTTAGGATACATATGTCATGACATAGGATTTCTAATATGTGAAATCGTGTAAGACCACATCTGGGACATTGGCATCGATTTGGTATTTGTGTGTAAGACAATGTTTGGGACATTGGCATCGTATTTGATTTCGTGTAAAACCCTATCTGGTATAGTGGCATCGATATATGACTACATATAAGACCACGATTGGGATGTTGCCATTGTACGATCTTTCTAAGCTATCTGCATATCCTTATGATTCAAAACAGTTCAACGGGAATTCTGAGAATCGAATGATTATATGAGATGTGTATCTAATTCATGTACATTCGAAATGTATACTAAGTTTGAGAATAAAAGGTAAGTATATGTACAAGTGATGATATGTGATATAAGTATGAGAAAATATGCTATATGTGTAAGTGAATTTGGAATATGTGAAATGTATATAAACTATGTGGTTTGAGATAGTATTTGGCCATGAAGAGTATGAAATTCGATGATGCTTACATGGTATTTGGCCATGGAGTGTATGAAATTTGATGATGCTTACCTGTTTTGAATGATAATTTTATTTGTATATGGCTTACTAAGCTTTTGAAAGCTTACTTTGCATGCTTTTCAATTGTTTTATAGATATCGAAGCTACCGAGAGCTCAGGGATCGTCGAGGATTGTCACCACATTATCAAACCTTATTTTGGTACCTTTTGACGTTGTGAATATAAAAGTATGGCATGTATAGGCTAGAAGTATTTGGATATGTTTTGTAATGTATATATCATGCCATGTGATATGGCTAGTTTGTGTTTGAACTTATGGTTTGATTTTGATATATGATATGTGATGCAAATGTGTCATTATGATGTGTGTTTGGTTGGCCAAAAGAAATGGTCAATTTGGTAAGTTTTGGTTTGTGCATATTTTAGAATTGGGTAAGAATTTGGCATGAGATTGAATGGAATGTATTAAGGTTATAAACCCTAGGTTTTGGTATGTTTTTGGCTTATGGAATGACATGAATTGGTATGTACTATGAACATGAGATTGGTTGATAATGATATAACATGAATTTTGAATGTTTTGATTATGAAATGGTTGAAACTTAATGTGAAATTGGGGCTTATTTGATGATTGCAGGGAGGACCCTTAATGGGTGGCAAATTGGCCTTGTAAATGGCCTATTTTTGCCCACACGAGCAGGGACACGGGCGTGTGTCTCAGCCATGTTGCTCAAGGGCCATTTCAAAATGAGCCTAGGCTGACCACATGGACGCACACACGAGCGTGTGCTAGGTTGTGTGGCTAAGTCAGTTTCGAACACGGGCTAGACACGGGGCGTGTGACTGGCCATGTGACCCAAGACAGTAGTCTCCCCAATTTTCACACGGCTAGGTACATGGGCAAGTTTTGTGGCAGTGTGGCAAGTCAGTATGTATGCCATGTTTTGCCACGGATTAGATACACGGTCGTGTCTAATGCCGTGTGAGGCACACGGCCTGTTCACACGGGCATGTGACCTGTAAAATTTTGAATAATGTTTAAGTGTTGAAAAAACTTTGTATCAACTCGATTTAGTCTCGACCCCTTTCTAAAGCCTGATTTAGGTCTCGTAGACCTATAAAAGTGACAATTGTGAATGATTAGTATATGTTTTGATTATGTTATGCTTAAGTATATGTGAATGTTCCAATATGTCTGGTAATGCCTTTTAACCCTAGTCCGGCGATGTATACAAGTAAGGGGTGTTACAAAAATAGGCCATTTATAAGGCTAACATGCCACCCAAAAAGGGTCAACCCTACAAGTATCAGTCCAAGCATAATTCATGACCAAATGGCAACCAAGACCATATCCAAAACATGCATAATCCAATCCACAATATCACCTATCAATTTCATACTCAATTTCATATCAAAGCATACCATTTCATGTACTACAATCAAACCAATCCATTTGTCTCGAACAACATTTAACCAAACTAAAAATCATATCAAAACCTTACCATTTCAACTATCAAATCATACCAAGATGGCCTTTCATACAAGACCACATATATACATCAACTATATCAATTTTTGTGACAGCCCAAAATTGACCCTAGTCGGAATGTGGTTTCGGGACCACAAAACCGAGGCATAAAAATAATTTAAAATTTATTTTGATGCCTATGATATGTGTGTGGCATTTTTGATGATTCGATTTAGTGTTATAAAGGTGAATTTCACTAGAAAGGACCTAGTAGTAAACTTTGAAAGTATGATGGGGAAATGTGTGATGACTAGTTGATAATGCATGCAAAATTAAGGGATTTGCATGTCAAATTCCCCAAAGATGGCATAGTGGCCGGCCATGACAAGGAGTTATGGGCAAGGAAAAACATGTTATGACATGTTTTGATAATGCATGATGTGATGAAATGATAAAAAATTTAGTGGTGGGAAGAGAAACAAAAAAAATGTGTGTGAGTGTGGTATCCTCCCATTGTTGCCGTGAGTGAAAGAAAAGCAAAGAAAAATTTTGTTCATCCTTGTTCTCTCCTTTTGGCCGAAAATACTAAGGAAGAAGATAGGATTTTTGCTCCATTTTTGGTTTAGAAGAGATCTAGAAGGAGATTTGGCTATACTTGCATCAAGATTAAGGTATGTATGAAGTTGTGTCATGAGATTCATGCATGTTTTAGTTGCTAACTTGATGTTCATGTTAGCCATGGTTCAAATCCTTGTTATGCCATGGAAATGGTATTAGGCCAAGGTTGATATTGTGTTAAAGCCATTGCATGCTAAATGTGAAGCTTGATAATGATGCATGCAATGATGGATTGACTACTCTTGAAATTTCTTTGTAGCAATCTTGAGTAAGACATTGAGTTCTTTGTTTAACCATGACCGAAGTTGAAAGGGGTATGAATGTGATGTATTCGGCCATGATGCATTCATGAGCATGATTTATGCTTGTTACTTGATTGGTAAAATTTGTGTTTTAGATGGTTATGAACACCTTGAGGTTCGCCATGCACCTATATGTGTATGTATGTTTGCACATGATGATTTGGTTATGAAGTAAATGATAAATATGTTTGTTTAAAGAAGAAATTGTTGAAGAATGTTTGTGAAATTGCAAGTACATTCGCCTAGTACGCATATGATGTGAAAATCTTGGAATTTATTGTTGATTTGGTGCAAGTATGGCTAAGTATAATCGGCCATATGAGTGCTTGATGCTATATTATAAGTATTGAGCTACAATATGTAAAGCATTAGCTAGTAAAATGTGTGCCATTCATGTGTGGTGTTAAACATGTAATTGGCCTCAACATCAACATGCATAATCGGCCATGAATGAGTGCCTAAGAGGTTGTGTTGTTCGCCATGAGTAAGCATGTTGAAGGCTTTGTGTGTTAAGTCGATTCATGAATTCGTACTTATGTGACTTTAATGTCTAGTGGATATATGTGGGCTAAGTGCCTTGAGTTCTTCTTTTCGATACTCAAATGATTGAATCAAATTATTTGTTAAATTAAGCTCAAGAGCAAAGGGGACCAAATCCGATAAAGGGAAGGAAAAAGTAGTCGAATAGCCATCGAATCGCTCGACAACATCCGAGGTAAGTTTTCGAGTATCGAAACTTAGATTTTGATTCGATTGAATGAAGTAATAAGCAATCGAAATTGTGCCCTTGTATATGGCCATTGAGCCGAAATGATATTTTGATTAAGTAAAATGTGCATAAAAGTTTGTTATGAAATTGAAACAAAGATGTGAATGAATTGTGCGACCAGATATCGGGCTAAGCCCAAGGCAATTGTGCGAGCTATGATATCGGGCTAAGCCCAAGGCAATTGTGCGAGTTGTGATATCCGGTTAAGTCCCAAGGCGTTTGTGCGGGTTACCATAACCGGCTATGTCCCAAGGTGTTTTGAACGAGTAGCTATATCCGGATAAACTCCAAGGTATGTGATTTGAAATTTATAAGCTGCTGGAAAATTTTCAGTTAATGCACTTGTGAAATTCCCAACAACAAGGTATGTTTTGTGTGTGCTTTGCACACTATGAGTAAGTGCGTATGAATATTCGCTCTAATGATAAATGAGCTATCGGCATTAACTAGGCCGTTATTTGTGTATGAATATAAGAGTTGGGATTGTGAAGTAAGCATGTCTTTGAGAAATTGTGCATATGAATTATTGTTTAGCTACTTGAATGCTATGCTTTGGTTGTGTGTATATTATGGCTCAAACTTACTAAGCATAAATTGCTTACTCCGTTTCTTTGTTTCCTGTTTATAGATTTTGCTCGTTAGCGATCAGATTCGGGATCATAGAAGTTGAAGTCAACCACACTATCAAAGCCCTTTTGGTACTCCTTTAGTTGAGTTTTGGATATGGCATGTATAGGACTACCCTCGGTTATTTTAAGTACTTGTGATGTATATGTGTACGGCCATGCGAAAATGGTTCGTAAAAGTGGAGTATGGAATTTGACCATATGTGGTTTGTAATTATATTTGGTTTCATGATGTGATTATGGTTTGGAATGAGAGAGTTGGTCACATGATCAGCCATTGGAATGGCTAAATATGATCATATGTGGACCTAAGTATGACTAGACTATAGTTGGTCCATGGGAACTACAATATAGGTAAAGCCTACCTTAAAAACAGAGGCTGCCAGCTGCAGTGACGTGGATGTGAAAAATCACCAAAATTTGTAGGAATGCTGTTAAATAGTGAATAAATTATGTGATCGAACCTTGACGAGTCTATTTTCATATTAAAGTAACGAAACGATCATATGATCAGTATACCGGGAGATATTAAAGTTCTCGTGAGACAGGGCTAGAACGGTTTCTGGGTCCCCTGTCGCGACTTTGAAAATTTTCCATAAATTATCCAGAATGAATTAGAAGTTATGCCTTATATGTGCAGATTCCTTTTTGAGTCTAGTTTCATTAGAAACAAATTGAACCAGTATTAAAGCCCTGTACAGAGAGATATTCAAGTTGTAACGCGCAAAGGTCAGAGCAGTCGATCCCTGTAACATGGGTGACTTTAACTAATAAACTGTACCAATTGGCCCGACCAAAAATTCTAGAAATAAATCCATGGAAGGATATACGAGTCTAAATTCAGGGAAAATTTACGGAATCAGTTTCTGAGTTTTGAAACTCGAGATATGATTTTTAAGGCGACAGTGACGCAGTTTTCCAGCCTGTCTGGAAATGCCAAATTGGTCGGTGCTTTAAGAGGATTTAGCTCTTTAACCCCTCGCGTCCGACACCGGCGATAGTCTCGGGTTCGGGGTGTTACAATTTTATTGGTATCAGAGCTATGGTTTAGTCGATCCTAGGACTACCGTGATATGTTTGGGGTCTAGCTATACATGCCATTAAGTGACAAATTGATAGTGTGGTGATTTCTGACAATTTGAGTTTGTGTTTGTTTATAGCAATGGATCCCGATCCCAACCGAGCAATAGCTGATGATGTGGAGAGTGTGGCGCTGCTCCGCGTAAGGGACAGCGCGGGGACTCTCAACCTATTGCCAACAATCCAATGATGAGGCTAAGCAAGCCTTTTATAGTGTGATGAATGATTGGTTTAACCAATACATTCGAACTAACACTACTGTTCCACAACCTCCATTCCCGACTAATGCAACCCTCAAGACCTACAATACCTCCCAGAATCGACCAAGTAAGGTCAAGTAAGCCCCCAATGATGTAATTCGAAAACATGGGGCTACTGAATTTAAAGCTACGGATAGTGACAATGCCGAGCAAGCTGAATTTTGGTTGGACAACACTATCCGGGTGCTCGATGAGTTATCATGTACACCCGATGAATGCTTAAAGTGTACTATCTCCTTGCTACGCGATTCCGCTTACTATTGGTGGAGTACTCTGACTTCTGTGGTGTCTAGAGAGCAAGTAACTTGGGAGTTCTTCCAAACTAAATTCCGAAAGAAGTATATCAGTCAGAGATTTATGGACCAAAAACAAAAGGAATTCCTTGATCTTAAGCAAGGTTCCATGTCGGTTACCGACTACGAACGAAAATTTGCGAGGCTTAGCCGATGCTGCTGAAAGTGCATTTCTTCGAAGTCGTGATGTGTAAACGCTCAAGATGGATGAACGATGATTTAAAGTCTGTATGTTGGCATTTTGGAAATCGAGAGTTTGTGGCTCTTGTCGAGCGGCGGCAAAGCCGAGGAGCTCAATATGGAGAAAAGAAAAGCTGAAGTGGGAGCAAGGGAGTTTCGTAAGAGGTCTTCGGGGAAGCCCTTCCCACAGTCATCAAAGAAATTTAGAGATGGCTTAGGCCGGTCTAGAGACATTTTGGGCTTTTCTAGACGAGACCGCGATCGACCCCCTATGGGCACGCGAGTCACTTCGATCGCCAGTGTTGGCAATGATCGTCGAGACAGAACGGAGTGCCAATATTGTGGCAAATGGCATTCGGGAGTTGTAGATTCTGTGACCGCTCTGTTACAAGTGCGGATCGGTCGATCATTTCATTAAGGATTGCCCGAGCTTATCTCGGACAAAACGTAAATCAAAGTGGGAACCCGGTGCTACCACAACTCGAGGTAGGCCGTCTAGAAACACGGCAATGCTAGTGGCGGTCGAGAGGATCTAGAGATGCCACCATCGATCCGAGGCTCGTGTTCTCGCTAGGACTTATGCCATACTGCAAGACGCGAGGATGCTGCCTCACCGGATGTTATTACCGGTATCCTCACTCTTTTCGATACTAATGTGATTGCTTTGATTGACCCCGGTTCTACTCATTCTTATATATGTGAAACCTTAGCATCCAAAGAAGACTTTGCCCATTGAGTCTCATCGAGTTTGTAATTCGGTGTCAAACCCTTGGGTCATTACGTGCTCGTCAACAAAGTGTGTAAGAAAAGTCCCCTAGTATTTTGAGGTTCTTGTTTTCCGGCGGACTTGATGCTTTTGCCATTCGACGAATTCGACGTTATTCTTGGTTTGGATTGGTTGACCATGCACGATGCGGTTGTAAATTGCAAAAGCAAGACTATTGATCTGAGGTGCGCAAATAACGAGATAATTCGGGATGAGTCTACAGACTTAAAGGGGTTGCCAGCTGTAATATCAGCAATGTTGGCCCAGAAATATGTAAGAAAAGGGTGCGAAGCGTACCTTGCGTATGTGCTCGATGACAAGGAGTTAGAAAAGAAACCCGAATCGTGTCGTTGGTTTGTGAATACCGGATGTTTTCCACAAGAATTGCGGGTTTACCACCTGTTCGGGAAATAGAGTTTGGCATTGAATTGGTACCTGGTACCACTCCAATTTCGATAGCTCCGTATCGTATGGCACCAACGGAATTAAAGGAGTTGAAAGCTCAGTTGCAAGAATTGGTGGATAGAGGTTTTGCTCGTCCGAGTTTTTCACCTTAGGGTGCGCCAGTGTTGTTTGTGAAAAAGAAGGATGGAACCATGAGGCTGTGCATCGACTATCGTCAGCTTAATAAAGCGACGATAAAGAACAAATATCCATTACCGCATATCGACGATTTGTTCGATCAACTGAAGGGAGCCTCAGTGTTCTCGAAAATGGATTTGATGAATCGGATCTTCGGACCATATTTGGATCGGTTTGTAGTAGTGTTCATTGATGACATCTTGGTCTATTCAAGAAATGAGGCTGAACATGCTGAACACCTAAGGTTAGTGCTGCGAATCTTATGGGATAAGCAATTATATGCTAAGTTCAACAAGTGTGAGTTCTGGTTAAGAGAGGTTAGCTTCTTGGGACATGTGGTATCTCAGACGGTATTCGAGTCTAATTCAACAAAATTTCAGCCATACTTAATAGGAAGCCTCGAGAAATATTATTGAGGTTCGAGCTTTTTGGGGCTTGGTTATTACCGACGATTTGTAAAGGTTTCTCAACGATAGCCACGCCAATGACGGCTACTCCAAAAGGATGTTAAGTTCGAATGGACGGAGAAATGTCGAAAAGTTTCAATCAATCGAAAACTTATTTGATGAAGCCCCAATTCTAGTGCAACCTGAATCGCAAAGAGTTTGTCATCTATAGTGACGCCTCCCTACTTGGGTTAGGTTGCGATTGATGCAAGAAGATCGAGTTGTGGCCTATGCGCCGAGGCAATTAAAGCCACATGAGAAAAATTATCCCACCCATGGTCTCGAATTGGTCGCCATCGTATTCGCCTTAAAGATATGGCGACATTACTTATTTGGTGAGAAGTGCCATGTGTATTCGGATCATAAAAGTCTCAAATATTTGATGACTCAAAGAGACTTAAATCTGCGATAAAGACGTTGGCTCGAGTGTTAAAGGATTATGAGTCGGTCTTTGACTATCACCCGGAAAGGCGAATGTGGTTGCGGATGCCTTGAGTCGTAAATCATTATTAGCTTTACGAGCGATGAACGTGCACTTGTCCGTTCGATCCGACAATGTGTTAGTAGCTGAATTGAAAGCCAAACCATTATTGATACGTCAAATTCGTGAAGCTCAGAAAGTCGACGATGAGCTGGTTGCAGAACGGGCTGAGTGTGTTCCGAACAAGGAATCGGAGTTTCATAGTCTATAGCAAAACAAATTTCATAGTCTCAATCATATTCATGCCATATCATACGGCAAGAAATACATATAACACATATCATAATATCACTAACCTATACATGCCATATATTAATATTTACAACATCGAAAGTACCAAAATATCATTCTATAGTGTGACCACGATCCTTGATGATCCCCAAGCTCATGGTAGCTTCGATAATCTATAAAACAATTGAAAAACACACAAAGTAAGCTTTCCAAATAAACTTATCACATAAACAATTATAGACCAATTTATACATATGAATCATGGAAAAACACAATTGCAAGATCATAAATCTCATATAGCTCAATTGTTCATAATCACTTACTTATAAACACATCAAATTTTCATATATTTCACATCTCAAATGATCATATTCAGTCTTAATTCTCATTACCAAATCTTATATAGCTTTCGTACGTACCTGGATCGGATACACATTCACTTGATCATTTATTTCTCAATAATGCTTGTTGAACCATTCAGAAACAATAAGGATACTAAGATAGCTCGAAAAGCTCATACAATGCCAACATCCCAGAAGTGGTCTTAAATGTAATCAAATATCGATGCCACAGTCCCAGACAGGGTCTTAAACGAAATCATATATGATGACGATGTCCCAGAAATGGTCTTACACGTAAATCTCAAGTTGATGCCGATGTCCTAGACGTGGTCTTACATGTTATCACACCTCAGAATCGTATGTCATGACATATGTATCCTATACTATTCCTATGGTTCGTACGGGGCTTTTGGATGTCGTAACTTTGTCGATACTTTTCCGGATTCAATTATTCAGCTCTCATAGCAATTCAATACATTTCCACAACAATCAAACATATATTATTCAATTGAAATATGTTTATTTGCATATGAACTTACCTCGGAAATGAGAACGGCTAAGCGAGATGATTATTCTACAACCTTCGACTTTCCACGATCTAATTCTGATTTCTTTCGTTCTTGATCTATATAAGTTCAGACTTCACTAATTTAATCACATATTTATTCAGTTCAATCCACACATAATTAGGGAATTTTACATAGCTATTGCCCCAGATGTTATTATTGGTATTTTTTTTCTCTTTGATATTAATATATATGCATTGATTGATCCTGGATCAACTCACTCGTATATATGCACTACATTAGTAGAGAGAAAGAATTTGTCTGTTGTGTCCACTGAATATATTGTTAAAGTAACGAATCCATTGGGGCAGTATGTTTTAGTTAATTAGATCTGTAAATCATGTCCACTAAAAGTTAGGGGTTACGGTTTTCCCGATAGTTTTATGTTGTTACCTTTTGATGATTTTCATCTCATTTTGGGAATGGATTAATTGTCTGAGCGTGAAGCAATAGTGAGTTGTTGAAGGAAACAAGTTAGTTTGAAGAGTCCGAATGGTGAATTATTTGTGTTAGGGCAAATGGGGTTGATTGTACTACAAATGTAGTTCTAGAACTAGCTCAAGAATTAATTAAAAAGGATGAAACGTATTTAGCCTATGTTTGATTTGAAAGTGGTTGAATAAAAAATCAAGCAAGTGCCAATAGTTGCAAGAGAAGTAGAATTTATGATTGAACTTGTGCTTGGAACAACTCCAAACAGGATTTCCCTTACAAAATTGAAAGAGTTAAAAGTATTGTTGCAAGAGCTGTTAGATCGCGAATTTATTCGACTAAGTATGTCACCTTAGGGTACTCCAGTTTTGTTCATGAAGAAGAAAGATGGGTCAATAAGACTATGTATAGATTATTGACAATTGAATAGAGCCGCCATTAAGCAGAAATACTCGTTACCTCGTATTGATGATTTGTTTGATCCATTAAAGTGGGCTACAATGTTTTCGAACATTGACTTGGGATCCAGGTATTATCAGTTGCGAGTTAAAAGGCAAGAAGTACTAAAAACTACATTTAGAACTAGATATGGTCACTACAAATTTCTGGTGATGCCATTTGGTTTGATTAATGCTGTTGCAGTATCCCTGGACTTGATGAATCAGGTATTTCAGCCATATTGTAATAGCTTGATATTAGTGAAATTGGAACAGTGATTTCAGGACAAAAAATTCGATGTAAAAATATTTATTTTAATATTATTTTAAAGTCTACGGTATGATAGCAGTGCTGTATAAGAATTTCGTTAAGAAATTTTGATGTTTGCATGTTTAATTTGGTGAAAAGGACTAAATCATTAAAGGTGCAAAATTAGAGTTCTGTAAGTTAAATGTATTAAATGGCTATGAAATTAAATGGTTAAAGGATTTAATTGGTAATTAAACCTTTTGATTTTGTGTGGACAATTATGTGGATATTATGAAGTGATTTTAATGTTTTGTAATAAGGTTATAATTGTAAATTAATAAATAAATAAAGTAAATAGGCCAATTTGAAGATATCATCTTCTTTAGTTAAAACACCACCAAAAATTAGGTTAGGAAAACTCTATTGAAGGAGCTTGGATATTCGATCATGTCTTCCTCTTGCATGTAAGTATTTTTCATCTCATTTTTAATGATTTCTATGTTTTTGTAGTCATTGTAACTCAATCTAGTAGCCTAAGGACTAATTTGCAAAATTGTTAAAAGGCTAGGGTTTTGCCATGAGTGTGCTCATGTGATTTTTTATGTTTGATGGAAGAAAATGCATCTTTGTTGTTAAATGAACAACTTTTGTAAAGTGAATTTTGTTGAAAATGTCAAATAGGGATTTAATTGTAAAATGTGTAAAATACCTAGTAAAAATTGTGAAATCATGAATTGTATGAGTTGTTATGGACCTATATTGAATTCGGCTAGCTTGGGTAAGGATGAAATTGCATGATTTTAATTTACGAGCTTAAGGACTAGGTTGTAAAGAAATCAAAACAATAGGGGAAAAAGCATAATTTTGAAAAAAATATGAATTTAGATTGAATTGAATAGAATGTTTATTAAAAAGATTGAATTTATTTATTTAGATCAATATAGACCTCGTACGATTTTAGATCAAGGTAAAGAAAAAGCTTCGGATTAGTCGACTCAATTTCTACGCCTTTATCGTCGAGGTAAGTTCATATAATTGCCTAATGTTTTAATGTCATCTTTTGAGCTATATGTGAATTGTAGATTGTTATGTAAATGATTAATACAAATCAAGCGATTTTTTCGACGACTATTGGGCCCCGTTTGAACCTTAGGAATTCATAGGATACAAATGATATTTCATTATGGTTTCCATGTTTTGAGTGCTGATCTTGAATGTTCTACCAGTGGCTGAGGTCCAACATGTGTTGCAGATACTCCGCAACTCATGTGAGCAGCATCTTGTAGCTTACTTTCCAATTCACAGCTTGTATGAGTAGGGCCCATTTAACAACTTGTGTGAGCAGATCCATTTCACAGCTCATGTGAGCAACGATGTAAAAGAAAGGAAAGATTATGATTATATGTTTAGCACACTTCGTGTCAGATATCCTACGTATCTGATAAATTCTAAATGGTTCAACAGGCGTAAATTTGAAAAGATATGGTATGTGTTCATTATGAACTAAGACATGTATGTATGAAATACATTGAAATGGTAAGCTAGATGGAAAACATGTTATGTTATGATCAACGATAAATCCAATTGAATCATGCTCAAGTGTAATGGTTATCCATGTTAAATTCATATGAATTATGTTCAAGTATGCTAACATGTTTTTGTTGGTGCTTAGGCTTGTGCCAAGCTAAAGGTTGAATTACGACATGTTACATTTTAATGTTATGAAATTTAATGGTAAGTTGTGTTTTATGTTATACGAAGTTACTAAGCATTATATGCTTACATAGTCTCATTTCCCATGCTTTATAGATAATTGGAAGCTCGTTTGGTTTGGAAGCTTGTTGCAGGCCTATCACACTATCCGGTGACTATTTCTATAGCTTTTGATGTTTTGGTTATGGTTATAATGGGATTCATAGGTGGACTTGTATTAATGATCTAGTGGTTATGTTTGGCATGTATTTATGTGGTAATATGGTTGTTGGACTTTTGGTATTTTGGTGCTTAAATGGTTCGTGTTGAAATAATCAAGTAAAAGTATATGTTGGATGACCAATTTGGTATGTTTGTTGTGTTTTGGTACATGATAAATTAAGCTATGGCATGATATGGAAATAAGTAGTTGTGTATGGTTGGTTTATGCCAAATGTGTTTATGTTTTGGTTAATTTGAAGAATTGTGATTGAGGTGCCTTTTGGCAAATTGGTTGTATGGATAGATACCATACTGAATTAGTCCTATCACACATGTTTTAGTATGTTTTGAAAGTTGATTTTATGCGCAAATGGCTTGTAGGTGTGAGCTTGATTTGTGTGAAAGAAATGGCTTGAAAATGGCTTATATCTTGTCCACACGCGTAACATACGAGCGTGTGTCTCAGTCGTATGTGACACACGGCCATAAGACACAGCTATGTGTCCCCTGTAGGTTTAAAAAGGTTGCAAGTCAGGCAGTTACAAGGCCCACCACATGGCTTGGCACATAGGCGTGTGAGGCCATTTTGAGAGTTACACGGCCTGGCACACAGGCATGTGGCTTGGTCGTGTGACCAAAGTCAAAGAGTTACTAAGGCACAGACATGGGTTAGGAAACGGCTGTGTGTCCCTACTTCGAATGTCCACACGGCTTGAGACACGGGTGTGTGTCTCAGCTGTGTGAGCCATACGGTCGTGTGACCCCTACAATGTGAAATCTTCTGTCCTTTTCCATAAAATTTTAAATGTTTTCAATTTAATCCCGAATCAATTCTAAAGTAATTTTAAGGCCTCGAGGGCTCGAATAAGGGATTATATGCATATATTGAATGGATTTTACAATGACGTATGAAATGAATGGACATTGAGTGTTTTAAGTTACGTTTTCATAGTAATGCTCCGTAACCCTATTCTAACGACATATACGAGTTAGGGGTGTTACACATATTTAGATCAGTTTGTTGTGGTATTCATTGATGATATCCTAGTTTATTCACTAAACGAGTCAGATCATGCCGAACATTTAAGAGTTGTGATGCAAACTTTGCGTGAAAAACAACTTTATGCAAAATTCAATAAATGCGAATTTTGGCTATGGAAGTTGGTTTTTTGGGACATGTTATATCTATTGATAGAATCAGGGTTGATCTAAATAAAATATTTGCGATCGTTGATTGGAAAATTTTGAGGAATGGTTCTGAAGTTCGAAGTTTCTTGGGATTAGCCAGATACTATCAACATTTTGTTAAAAACTTCTCCATTATAGTATATCCGATGATAAGCAGCTACAGGAAAATGTTAGTTATGTTTGGGCTAAAAAATGCAAGAAAAGTTTTGAGCAGTTGAAGAATATTTTGATCGAAGCTCCTGTTTTGATTCAACCTTAATTCGGGAAAGAATTTATTGTTTATAGCGATGCGTCTCTTTGTGGTTTAGGATGTGTTTTGATACAAAGTGGAAAAGTAATTTCCTATGCTTCTAGGCAATTGAAACCTCATGAGCGATATTACCCGACACACGATTTGGAGCTAGCTGCAGTTGTTTTTGCGTTGAACATCTGGCGACATTATTTTTATAGGGAGAAACGACATATTTTAACTAATCATAAAAGTTTAAAATAGTTAATGACTCAAAAATAATTGAATTTGCGTCAGCGTAAGTGGCTTGAATTATTAAAAGGTTATTATTTGGTAATTGACTATCATCCTAGGAAAGCTAATATAGTTGTTGATGCCTTAAGCCGGAGGCCCTTATTTACTTTGAGGGCTATGAATGTAAATTTTTCATTGGAGTGTGATGGTTCTCTTTTGGATGAGTCGATAGTAAAGCCGACATTTTTATTGAAAATTTAAGAACTTCAGAAAGATGATTCAAAATTGTTGTCGAGACTTGAATTAGTGAAAAGTGGTCAAAAGACTGATTTTAGTGTTGGCATTGACGATTGCTTGTAATTTTTAAATTGACTATGTGTACAAAATGATTCTGGATTAAAGCGAGAGTTGTTGAATGAAGCTCACAATAGCACTTATTCAATTTATCCTGGGAGTATGAAAATGTATAATGACATTAAACGAAGTTATTGGTGGCCTGGTATGAAATGATAAATAGTAGAATTTGTGTTACGATGCTTAGTTTGCCAGCAGGTGAAAGCCGAACATCAAGTACCATCAAGTTTGCTGCAGCAAGTAATGATTACTGAGTGGAAGTGGAAACGAGTCACCATGGATTTTGATTCAGGATTAGCATTATCTCCAAAAACAAAATATTCTATTTGAGTTGTTGTTGATAGATTAACGAAATTAGCTCATTTTCTACCCATTCAGATAGATTATTAACTTGAGAATTTGGCATAAATATATGTTTTAAAAATAGCGAAATTGCACAGCATACCCTTGTCGATTATATCAGATCGTGATCCGAGATTTACTTCCAGATTTTGGGGTAAGATGCACAAACATTTAGGCTCAAAGTTAAATTTTAGTACTATTTTCCATCTACAAACAGATGGTCAGCCAGAGTAAGGCATTCAGGTTTTAGAAGATATGTTGCAGTGTTGTATCATTAAATTCGAGGGCAGCTGGGAAAATTATTTGTCATTAGCTAAATTTCCATATAATAATAGTTATCAAGTAAGCATAAAGATGGCTTTGTATGAGCCTTTGTATGGACGTAAATGTAGAAGTCTATTGTATTCGTCTGAATTGAATGACAAGAAGTTAACCGAGGTTGATTTGGTTTGAGAAATCGAAGAAAAAGTTAGAATTATTCAAGATAAAGTGAAAGTTGCATCTGATCGTCAGAAGTCTTATGCCGATCTAAAAAGAAGAAATATCTAGTTCTTTGTTGGAAAAAATCTATATTTGAAGTCTCTCCCTGGAAGAAAATATTATGATTTGGTAGAAAAGGGAAACTCAGTGTAACACCCCTAACCCGTAACCGTCGTTGGAATAGGTTAAAAGGCATTAGTGGAATTATAATAACATTCAGAACAATCATTAACAAAATAATCATATCATTTCGGTAAATGTCTTTCATTCACATTCAATAAGAACTTAAATCGAGCATACAGAGCCTAACTCATGCATTTGGGACCAATCTGATAACATATAAAAGTTTTGAAAACTTAGAAAATTTTTCAACTTTAAAAGATCACACGCTTATGTGAACAGGCCGTGTACCTCACACGGCCTTAGACACGGCCATGTATCTAAGCCATGGAAAAAAAGGTCATACATACTAACTTATCCATACGGCCACAAGACACGCCCATGTGCCAGACCGTGTGAAAATTAGGGAGGCTACTGACTTGGCCACACAGCCAACCACACGCCCATGTGTCTGCCCGTGTACCACACACGACCAGTAGACACGCCCGTGTGTCTAGGCTGTGTCAAAACTGGAGGGTATACTAACTTTAATTCATAGGGTACCCAGGGGACACATGGCTGTGTAACATGACCATGTGTTACACACGGCTGAGACACATACCCGTGTCTCTGCTCGTGTGGAAAAAAATAGGTCATTTGAATAGCCAATTTTCCACCCCAATTTGGGTCAACCTACAAGCAAAAAATCAAGCATATATGCACAACCATTTCAGCCAATATCTATACCAAACCATACATAATTCATGCTACAACATCACCAATCATTTCAAATCTCAATTCATAAATAAATTCATACCTAAACATACGATCAATACATCATTCAATCAAATGCTCAAAACTTACCAAAACTTCTCAACATTTACCATTTCTTTTGGTTAACCAAAACATACCAAAATTTTCACATTAGCATCACATATCATATACCATTATCAAACTATAAGTTTAAACACAAACTAGCCATATCACATGGCTAAATATGTACATCACAAAACATAATTCCACAACTTCTAGCCTATACATGTCATACTTTAAAATATTCATTTTCAAAGTATCAAAATAAGGTTTGATAGCATGGTGACGATTCTCGACGATCCTCGAGCTCACAGTAGCTTCAATATCTATAAAACAATGCAAACACACACAAAGTAAGCTTTCAAAAGCTTAGTAAGCCATATACAAATAAACATATCCTTCAAAGCAAATAAGTATCATCAAATCATTTATACTTTGTATACCAATGCTAACACAAATCTCTTATTCAAATACTTACCTTTCTTTCTCAAATAAGCTATACAAAGTAAACATACCTGAATCTGATATAATTTCACAAAGTTATTTATTTTCTCGGAATGCCTGTTTGAACCATTTAGAAAGATAAGGATGCGCGGATAGCTCAGAGAACATATACAATGCCAACATCCTAGGCGTGGTCTTATATGTAATCAAACATCGATGCCATTGTCCCAGACAGGGTCTTACATGAAGTCAGATACGATGCCAATGTCCCAGATATGGTCTTACACGCAAAACAGATATCGAAAATCCTATGTTATGACATATGTATCCTAACTATTCCTAAGGCTTGTACGGGGATTTTCAAACGTCAGAACTTTGTCGATACTTTCCCGGAGAGCATATATTTAGCTCAGACATTCATTCATCACAATTCAATATCAAATGAATAATAAGAATTCAATTCAAACATGTTTATTGTATATTGACTTACCCCGTAGAGATTCGGATAGATGGAATCGGTTACTCGACGACTTTCGACTTTCCCCGATCTAATTCTGTATTCTTTAGTTCCCAATCTAAATCAATTCAAATTTACCTTATTCAATCACACATTCATTCAAAACAATCCATATACACACAGTTAGGGCATTTTGCAAACTAGCCCTCACATATTTACATTTTGACACTTTAGTCCCTAATTCACAAAATCACAAAATACACATAATTTTCTTGTACACAAGCTTAGCCGAATTTTCAGAGCTCTCATACAAGTCCATACATTTCATTTTTTTTTACATTTTAGTCCTTGAAAATAACATTTTTACAATTTAGCCCATTTTACTCAAAATCATCAAAAATCCAAAGACCAAACATATAAACCCAACATCAAACTTTCATATTTCATCAATTAACAACATAATGCTCATGAATTAATCCATGGCACATTTCAAAATCATCATCAAAATCAAAAATTGAGGCATGGGCTTGATAGTATACGAAGCAACAATTACAAAAACGTAGAAATTATCAAAAACCAATCAAAACACATACCTCAATCACCAAAATAGGTAACCGAACCCTATCAATCTTATTTCTTTCTTTTTTATTTTGTGAATTTCGACAATGGTGATGAATATATCACCTAATTCATGTTTTTCTTTTATTAATAATAACTTTAATAACAATTTTCCTATTTTTCCCTTTTATAAATCATTATAAATTCATTATATACAAGGTCATTAAGGTCCAATCAAGCTTAAAATGGTCAAATCACCACATAAGGATCTCACAATTAATGAGCCAAATCAAATAGGCACTTTTAACAAACAGCAGACAACTTTTACATTTTACGCAATTAAGTCTTTTTATCAAATTGAGCACACAAACAGTTAAATTTTCATACGAAACTTTCACACATGCTCATTCACATATCATAAACACAAAAAATAATATTTAAATATTTTTTAACTAGGATATGTGGTTCCGAAACCACCATTCTGACTAAGGTCTAAACCGGACTGTTACACTTAGTCCTAGATTCATCATGCAGTATGAAATTCTTGAAAGAATAGGATCGATAGCATACCATTTATCCTTACCACCAGAACATAACAGAACTCACATTTCCATGCTTCGATGATACCGATCTGATCTATTGCATATTTTGTGTACGGAAGAAATTAATGTATAGACATAATTAACTTACAATGAAGAATCTGTAACTATCTCAACTCGGGAAACAAAAGAGTTGAGAAATAAATCTGTACCGTTAGTTGAAGTATTATGGAAACATCATGGGCTTGAAGAGTTGACGTGGGAAATAGAAGAAAATATGAAGTCTCAATATTCGATTTTTCTTTGATAAGATTTTCGAGGACGAAAATTCCTTTAGGGGGAAGAGTTGTAATATCCAGTTTTTCAGTGGTAACGGAATAGTGATTTCGATACCAAAAATTTCTATTGGTAAAGGCGTGTTTTATTGTTTAATTAATGATTATATAATTACATTAGAGTTGTATTAAATTTTGGTGACGAAATTTTAATGTTTCCCTAGTTAATTTAAGGAAAAGGATTAAATTATAATATATGTAAAAATCTAGTTGTAATATATGTAAATCCTATATGTTTAATGGTTTAATTGGAAATTATACCATTCTTGTTTAATATGGATGGTTTAAAGATAAAATTTAGCTCATATATATGTTTAATTAAAAGGTAAATATGTAATTTAATGATGGGTGTCGAAACCATCAAAAATAATTCCTACAAAAATAACTCTAAATAGTAGTAAAGAGCGGTAGTAGGGTCGAGTCCACAGGGATTGGATGTTATAATAAACTACTGCATTTATCTTGTGAATAGAATGTTTGTCGTGTCGAAGGTCATGGCAAAAGTCGTGCCCTCGACTCCTAATGAATCTGCAAAAAATGAAGAAATAAATCTGGGGGTTATGAAAATGTTTAGAAAGGAAATAATCGAATCAGTGTAAATAAACAATTAATTAATATTAGAAATAAATTTGGATACAGAAATAAATTTAGACTTTTGTAAACAGAGATAATAAGCCTTAACCCTAGACTCAGTAGATTCCGGATTAAGAATCAATCCTCAAAAATTAATCTTCTCCTCCAAATGATAAGCTAGCTATAGCAGTTAAGAATGTCCTAACCACCAATTCTTCCTCTCGTAGCTAGTCCTGGTACGACCTGCAAACGAACCCTTACCGATTATCTGTTCGAGATACACATGTTCCTGATTCAAAATTCTAGCAGCCTTGTACTCTGAAGAACCCAACTCGAATTAATGACCTCAATCGCGTGGGTCATTTAAACCCGATTGCTTCCTCCTTGATTTGTTCTCGTAGATCCAAATACAGCATGGCTGGCTCGTCTCTCCAACTGTTAGCAACATGAATCCAACCCAATGTGCACTTTTTGACTTGGAATTGAGTTAACCTTAAAGGATGAGTTGTCAATCTCGATACTTAGGAAAAAAGTGAATACCAATTGAAAGGATTTTTAGCACGAATACGTATCTCACGATTCCCAATCGAAAAGAACACCAGCCTAAAGCAAAGATGAAATTTAGTGTAACATGGATTTAATCATTCTTGTAGGTTATGGAAGGTGATTGGATTTGTGTAACACCCCAAACTCGGCCTAGAAGTTAGGCCTGAACTTGACGTGTCACATTGAAGTGTTTTTCGAAAACCATGTTTTCATTGAAAACCCTTCTTATTTGAAAACTTGAGTAAAATCACAGTTACGTTACTTTATTTTATAAAGTGGTACATTGAAAAGTTATTAATTCTATTCCCAAAATTTCTTTTAAGTTGCGGAAGCTAACTTTAAAAGTAACTCATTTACGAAAATGTGATGTTAAAAACTAAGTTACGAAATCGTTCCGAGAATGTTGCGGAAACGTAGTGTTGTTTAAAAATTTTTATAAATCGAAGTATATAAAACCCAAAGTTAAAATCCAAAAACTTTAAGAGGCCTTATTACAAAAGTTGAAAACCCAAAACGGAATCTAAAACATAAATAAAGTCCAAAGGCAATCATGTGGCCATCTCCGAGTCCCTCGCAGCACTGATCCTCCTAATGCTAGGGATTACCTGTATAGTTAATAGACGGGGTGAGTTTCTGAAAACTCAGTGTGTAATCCCCTTACTAGAGTTACAGTCAGTGTACTGAAACAAAAATAGTATGGGCTAGTGCCAATGCCAGTGCCCTTTAACAGCAATAGTACAGTCCAGTTCAAAGCATAAGTGGGCCAAAGCCCATTACATTATCATTTGGGTCACAGCCCATAACAGAATCAATTGGGCCTAGCCCATCTCAGTAACAAAATAGAATGTGTGAATGCATGGATGCATCCTATCCCATCCAACCCTGCACTTGCCTCTGTCCAACCCTGCACTACCTATAGGGAATAACTCACCCACGCCATCCCTACACTTACAATGTTAGCACCAGTTGCAGCACTAATCAAAATCGTAGCAAAGCTGCTAGTACATATACAGCTTTAAGCCTTCAGTAGCGGTATTATAATTGGCACAAAGCCATCGGTAACTGTAATAAGTTTGGCACATAGCCATCAGCGACGGTAATATAATCGGCACACAGACATGGGTAAATATTATCGACACCAAGTCATGGATAAATATGATAGGCACATTGCCATTGGTAAATACTATTTGCACAAAGCCATAATCAACATAGCACAAAGCCATATTTAGGTTGGCACAAAGCCATATTCAGATTAAGCAGCACTAAGCCGTTCATCGGTCCACAGTCGTCTCGTGCGACCCGTGCGACCTTAACAAATCAATACTGGATCCACAGTCGTCTCATGCGACCCGTGTGATCCTATCAGAACTTCCTCCGTATCAATGTCCCAACCCTATGCAATATGTCGTATATGTCATGCTCAATCATCACATGTGTATGCAAAATGGGCATGCTCAGTAACAATCATTTAAACATATATTAAAAGCATATCAGTTGTACAACCACCATCAAGTCAATTAAAACACAGTCATAGATCACAGCCAAATTGGTCAAATTCATAGTCTATGTCGGTGATTTACCCACAAGGGCAAAACAATCATTTTACCCTATAGGGGTATTTTGGAAATTTTACACTACAAGGGTATTTCGGTAATTTTAAAAATCAGGGGTATTTTAGTAATTCTACAAATCGGTAGTAGTTTGGTAATTTTAAAAATCGAGGGTATTTCGTTAATTTTACAAATTAGAATATTTTGGTAATTTTATAAACTGGGGGTATTTCGATAATTTTACAAACTGGGGGTATTTCGATAATTTTACAAACTAGGGTAATATCGATAGTCTAAACAGTTTGGCCTAAACATGCTTATCAGCCCATCCGAATGTTTACAGTTGCCTCGAGTGACTTTTACAACCCTAACGGTCCTATCGGTGAAAATGGGCCCAAGGCCTATTATTCGGCCCAAATGGGCCCTCAGCTCGTGTAGCCCAATTAGCCCAGGATTAGCCACGGCTATGCATACTGCATAGCCCAGTCCAAAGTTTGTCACTTATCGAGGATTTTATCCATGCGGGGCCTACGAGCCTATTGGGCCCACACGACCCACTTCAGCCCAATGAGGCCCAGAATGGCCTATGCCATGTGCGCGACATGACAATCCCCACTACTTTCCACCTAACAGTCAGATTTACACAAGCGGGCCCACAGGCCCATTATGGCCTAAGCCCATGAATTCGTTCATGGAGGACTTTTTCGCCATACACCCACGTTTTGTGCGCTCGATTTACCGTGCGTACGATCGCACGCTCTAAGCTCCTCTTTTGACTTTTCGGCTTTTCAGTATTTTGGCATTTCGGCATTTGTCGACCTATGGTCAAATCAATGTGTGTGGATTCACACACTCTTTCAGCTTTTGACCGATTATCAAATACGGTACTACTACACACCTTATGCAATTTGCTTAAAACACTATCGAGCACTCTGGGACCTGCAGATCCGAACAAGATAGTTCACTACTCCACAATTCGCCATGGACAATTCTGTAAAGACCCAATACCAACATCAATTCACATTTCATATCCAAAGGAAAAAGAATAACTTTCCTTTAACACCACCAAAATATAGCCACTTTACCTCCCACCATATAACAGTAGAGTTGCACTACTCCAACGCTAACTGAGTCGTTCCAACCCTTAACCTTCACAAATAGAACAGTCGATCGATTCGCTAAAAATCCATAAACGAAAATAATACTTCACAATTGTGATACTTACCAATAACGTAAGAACCCAAAACAAAGGTGGCAAGTTGCAGCAACGAAAACTAAGGATTAAGGAAGGAATGGCTTATAAGGAAAATCCAAAGTTGTGAGAAGAAAAAAAAAAGAAATTTCAACAGGAAATTGGTAGAAACAAAAGAAGACAACAAAAAATCGGTAAGGGAGGAGTAGGGTGCAAATGTTGCCATAGCAAAGAACAGAACAAAAAGGGAACCGAAAGAAATTGCAAAGAACTATCTAGCAAAAATCGGCAAAGAACAAAATGGCAGACTTGAGAAGCAGAGGAAAACTATTGTCTATAATTTTTTTGGGAAAAGAATGGGAACCAAATTCTTTGAACACAAGATAACAATAACCCACATAAAATCTCATATTTTCCTCATTAAATCTCTCCATAAATCACTCCTTGATTTTCTCCTAATATCTCTCCATGATACACTCCATAAATCACTCCAACCTCCCATTCAAACTCTATTCAAACTCTCATTACCAATTCAACCTCAGAGTCTCAGTCCAACTCCACCTCCTACATAGCTCAAACAGTAAAATAAATACTCCATTATGCATCCCAAAACTTGAACCTTAGACTTCACAATTACACAACATGCCAACCACAGGCTCTTTCAGTGTCGTAAATCATCCACAACTATTTATAAAGCCTAAATGCCAGAGCCATGGTTCATCCCTTAAAAGCCGAAATTTTGCAAGAGCCAAGGTTTGAACCCAAGACTTCTCAGGAACTTCCTAAGACACTTAACCACTGAAACAGATACACAGTTGTGTCATTCACTTGCACAACTAAATTCCAATTCCTCCGATATGAGAAGCCCATTTCTTCTAGGCCAAAAATTCGGGGCGTTACAATTTGTATGAAAGATGGTGGAAATTGGGAAGGAAAAGGACTTGGAAAGTAATTAGATGAATTTTGAAAAAGAAACAAGAATTGGAAACAAAGTAGCAGAATGTTATGCACCAATTCAATTCCAAATTGAAACCAAAATTGAAAAATTAGATTTGTCTTTCTGAAGTGCATTAAGGCCCTATTTATATACATGGAATTTACTAATTTTGGCATTAACCACTTTAACATAAAATCAAAATAATAAAATAAGATTTTTTTTCTATTTTTGGCTTTTACAAAGTCAAAAATTCTAATGAGTCCTTGGTTTTCTCTACATTTTTTAGTCAACCGTATTTTATTGATCGTGTTTCAATTTGGTTCTTTTTCTGCTCGTTATTGTCTCTTAGCATCCCAATTGAATCCCTGACAAGATTAAAACATAAAAGCACTAATTTAGCAGGGATCAATTCAGAAATAAACCAAATTAATCACAAAATGTCAGGCAAATTAACATGTTATAAAATCCCCCTACTTAGCTCATGCTTGTCCTCAAGCATATTGTTCCTTCAAACATTAGAAATTATTCTAAAATTTATTAAAAATTGAGCCTCTTTTCTGCAACCATAATCAATGTAAACAATATAGGAAAAAATAAATAAATGCTCAAAATATATAGTTTAAGCAACAAGTGTCGTAAAACTGAAATATGTGAACTAAATCATTTCACTAAATTGAGTTTGAATAAAAAATTTGCAAGGCATTATTAATTAATTAGGTTTTACAAAAATTTTAGACACGGCCAAACTTTTTACTAGAACTAGAATGACAACCCAAGCACCCTATCCTGGTTATTCAGCTCAAACAGACTTTTTTTTTTTGAAGGCTCGATTAGCTGAATGCCTGCAAGTTACCGATTTGTCACTCGAACCTTTTTACGTGAGATAAAATGAAAACCCAGGCACCTTATCCTAGTTGCTCAATTCGGTCACATTTTCGAAACTTTCACTCATAACTTGAGCCTTTATTTATTTATTCGTTTTATTTATTTATTTATTTATGTACAAGCAAATATTTTTTCAAATAATCAATTTATATGAAAATTCTAGTTACATATATCAACCTTAAAACACAAATGTCGACTAATCTAGATACTTTGAACACTTTAATTCAAAAATTGTCCAATTGTCCAAATTGACTAAGTAATAAGATTAAAGAATCAATGTTGGAATAAACTATCGAATAAATCTAGCATAAGATTGAACATATGCAAAAGAGAAACATGCAACAAAAATCATGCATATTTACCATTAACTTACTATTTCAGACTCCCCACTTAAACTATGCTTGTCCTCAAGCATGTGTCATATGAAATAAATGACAGCAACCCAAATAACAAGTAAAAAGAAAACTTAAGAGTACTCCCCATATATCTTTTAACGATGTTGTCGGTGTTGGGGGTAATGACTTTGTAGGATATCAAGGATTGTGGAGACTTCGTTTTCTATTGTTCCAAGTCGAGCTTTGATTCGGCTTAAACATGCCTCCATGATAGAGGTTGCTCTTCGCGCTCCCTAGTATTAATGTGTAGACGTTGGCAAAAAACCATATTTTCGTGAGTAGTTCGTGTACCCGGAGGAACAAAATAACATGTAGTAGGGGTGTCAGCAAGCAAACCCATAGAATCCAAACAATATTTATCTAGGTTGTCCATACAATATTCACATGTTAAGGATGAGAATTGAATTTCAGAGGGAAAAAGTCGAGAGGTTAAATTCGTAATATATGACCCGAGTATTAGTGGACGATTACATCGTAAAACGACATGAAAATTTCATGCAAACCAATATCCTAAATTAACTTTAAATCCATAATGCATACACCACAAGAAAAATAGATTAGTTTTAGTTAGAACAGGCGACGAATCATTTCTACTTGAAAAACTAAAGGTTAAAAATCGGTGAATATATCTTAAAGTAGGTTCATACACCAATAAGTCTTTTGTGGTCTTTGGATTATAAAGTTGATTAGAATGACTTAAAACATAGTAAACATCTTGAGCATCAAAGTTACTTGGAATATCTAACAGAGCAGTATGATAGGAATCGGATTGAATATTGTCAGGGTCGATGAAACCCTTGGCAATGTTAAATTCAGAAATTGACATTCGAAAGTTCTTACCAAGAAAACGAAAACAGATAATACTTTATGTTTCAACAGTTTGTAATGCATTAATATTGAAGCTAAATGTGATGTAGAATTCATAAATCAACTCATAATATACATTACAAGAAATATTTGCAAATGAATTCCAGCCAATAGCATCAAAATAGCCAATCACAGCATCAAAAATATTTAACAAATCAAGAGTAGAGAGATCGATTTGCTTATATACTGGGAGCGAAAGTTGTCGAATGTCGTCATATTTTACGTGATGTTTCGAGGTTGAAAAGTCTAAAAACCCTCGTAATCGTCCTTTGGTAGGAATAGTGTTTGCACTACCTCATTTATTGCGTTGATCATCTCATTATGGTCGAACATATTTGTTAGACGAGTCAGGTGGACTTGAATTTCCAGCAACGTCAATACTGCTGTGTGGGGGTGTCATTGACCATGTGTCAGTCGCCGATAGGCTCGAATGGTGGACAGTCGTGTTCGGCATTAGAAATTTCAACCTCCTTTGAATGACCTGCATAATACATTAGTAAAGGTAAAATAGGTTGAAGATTAGGGGTTGACCTGTCGGGCTTCATCGGCGACGGGTTCTCATTGGTATGGTCGTTTGTCTTGGAAGAGGTGGAGAAGGTTCTAAGTCGTCGTTGGCTATATCAACAACTAAAGGCGGTGAAAATCGATGTTGACTTTGATTGAGTGAAGCGAAAATATTGTCAATCATTTGGTTCCGAGTTCAAACCATGGCTTTCATGTAGGCATCATGAATAAACAGTTCTGCTTGCTAGGGTAGTGACGGAGATGGCGACAGCGGCAACATGGTTTTGTGCTGATTTATTGAAGGGTGACGGTGGGGATTTTGGGTATGTTGCTAGTTAAGGTGGTGGGGGCTGATTTGGTTGTTTGGTGTTGGAGAAAAAGAAATAGATGAGATGGGGGAGGGAGGAGCGGTGCCGTGAAAATGACGGTTCAGATCGGCAAAAGTGCGATACGTGGGTGAGGGCTTTATTCGACAGTGGCACAGTGGTGAAGGAGGCCAGCAAATGGTGGTTTCGGGTGGAAGGGAAATATGGAAAAAGAAAAGAAAATGAGTATTGGTGATGTTGTCAACAGTGCCAAAAGAAAAGGTGGCAATTGCATAGCAATGTGGCGGCGACGATAGTATGGGTTTGGTGTGGGGTTAGGTTTTTTTATTAAGAAGATGGAGAAGATGAAGAGAGGGTTTGGGGTTTTAAGGATTTGGGTGTTTTATTTTTTTCTCTTTTTCCCTTTTTTGTCCTCTTTTTTTTCTTTTCTTTTTTCCCTTGTGGCCGGTTGGGCCTTCTTGTCCACTTCTTCTCTTTCTTTCTTTTTTTTTCTCTTTTTGGCCTAATAGGCCGTTCGGCCCAATTTCTTTTTTTTTCTTTTTTTTTTCTTTTAGGCCTATTTAGGTATTGGACTTATAGGAGTTTTGGATCATGGCATTGAGTATTGGGTTTATTATATGGGTAATTTGGTATTTGGGTAAGTGGATTTGGGGTAGTTAAGTTAAATGGGATAGTGGGTAGGTATTGGATTTGGGTTTTGGGATTGTATGAAGGTTAAGGATATTGGTATTTTTTTTAATTTGTAGGCAAACAATTGTCACCATTTAGAATGTCGTGCCCACGCCACCATCATTATCTGACTTTTGGAAAAAATTCATAACCTCAATTACATTCCTGAAAACATCAAATTAATTGGATTAAATAAAAAAATTATTTATTTACAACCTAAATCTTACTAAAACTAAAAATTAAATAAATGAAAATAAAATTGGGTTGCCTCCCAAAAGCGCTTTTGTTTAACGTCGTTAGCTCAACGACCTGGAAATTTATTTAACCAACTCTTCGAGGACTAATTCCTCAACCACGTGTGTAACAGCCCGTTTTTGGGTCAAATCAGAACAGTGGTTTTGGGACAAAAAATCTAAAGTACAAATATTTATTTTATTAATCTTTAAGGTCTATAGCATAATTGTGTGAAAACTTCGTTAAGAAATTTTATCTATTGACTACTCAATTTGACTAGAAAGACGAAATTGCAATAGGTGCAAAATTTGAGTTCTAGAAGTTAAAGGTGTCTAATTGCTATGAAATTTTAAATTGGAGATCCTTAAATGGTAATTAGACCATTTTACTTTAGGATGGACAAAAATGGACATGGTTAGGTGAAATTTTAAAGTTACACATTAAGGACATTTTAGTAATTTGGTAAATAAAGAAAAAATTACCTAAACAAAAGTGTCCATATTCTTAATTTAGTCCCCCCCATAGTCGAATTTTACAAGAAGCCATAGCTAGGGTTTTGGCCAAGCTTTCAATCTCAATTGTAAGTCCGTTCTTGTCCCTTTTTTAATGATTTTTATATTTTTGAGATCGTTGTAGCTTGATCTAGCTATTTCAATGACTAATTTGAAAGAAAGATAAAGTCTAAAATTTTAACATGTTGAATATGTCTGTAATTTGATGTTTGATGGTAGAAAATGCATGTTTGTTGTTAGTTAAACAACATTTGTAAAGTGATTTTTGATAAAAACGTCAAATATGGACTTATTTGTAAAAGGTTATAAAATGTGTAGAAAAGTGTGAGTAAATGAAAAATGTGGGCTGTTATGAGTACAAGCAATATTCGGCTAGGCTTGGGCTATGACGAAATTGAAAGAAATTCATTTTACGAGCCTAGGGACCAAATTGTAAAATGTCGAAATGGTAGTGGTAAAAATGTAATTTTTACCATAATGTGATTTTGGATTGAATTGAATAGCTTGATGATTACATAAGTTACATGTGGTATTATAGATTGAGAAAAACAAAGTTCAAGTGTATATCGAGGGAAAAATAAAATAATTGACGAATAGATCCCTTTTGTTCTTTTTGCATTTGAGGTAAGTTCGTATATAAATAAGCTTTATTATAATTGTATTTTAAATGCTTTAATTTTGTATGAATTGGTAAATGACTCTACGGACACGTTCGATGACATTTTGGCAAGCGAGAAATCCCAATCGAACCTTAGGAATAGATTAGGATACAAGTGACATGTCACTAGGGTTTTATGTTATGTGGTCCGGGTGCTGGTTTTTTACGTCCTACCGGTGGCTGAGTATATCGACATATGTCGTGGTTACTTGACATCTTGTGTGAGCAGCACCGTGTAGCCACACCTTGACTGAAAACTTGTGTAAGCAGGCCCATTGATGGCTTGAGAGCGAGCATATATGTGTTATGAGATAGAGGTAGCAATGGCTACATATGTGGCACCTTGTGTGCAAGATTTCCCGAGTATCCAATATTTTTATTCTGAGTGGTTCATTAGGTCTGTCAAAGACGAGAATAAGTATGAAACCATTGCGAGTTGGTACAGGTATGTGCACAAAACTTATGATTATTAAATTTGTGAAATGATGAACTCAAGGTAAGTTTGTGATGGAATGAAATATGGTTATGAGATTATGGTAAATTACATCGTCTGATATTTAGTATTTGAATGTTAAATGTATGGTAAGATTTGCTTATTTATTTTATATGAGCTTACTAAGCTATATAGCTTACTTTGTTTTATTTTCCTATGTTTTATAGTGTCACCAAGCTAGCTCGGATTGGAGATCGTCGGAGATCGCATCACACTATCAAATTATCATTTTGGGTATCAGTGATCTTAAACATTTTGAGTGTATGGCATGTATAGGGACTTGGTCATTTTGTTATATGTGTCATCATGATTTTGGCCAAATGTATTAGCTTGTAATTTTTAAGGGTTTGATTTGGTATTTAGCCATGTAAATGGGCTCATTTAGGTTAAATTGGTTGTAAGCTCATATATATAAATATATATGTGCATGTATGTGCCAATGTCCCTTTGGTGATGTACTTTATATTGATTTCCTAAATGTTGATTATGGCTTATTGACTTGTAGAGAAATGGATGAGTTTGGTTTATCGGTATGATGGATTATCTTGATAAGTTAAAGCAAATTGAAAGTAGTCTTTACGGTGTTTTCGATGTGAATTTGGTATGTTTGATTTGGCATAATGGAATGTCATGAGTGTGATAGATGTTGATAATGCATTGGCTTGTGTTGGCCATGATTGTGGATGTTTTGGTTGCCTAAGCATACCATGGTTTATGCCATTGAATGTGTATGCGTGTATGTAAATGAGGGTGGCAAATGGCTTGGTAAATAGCCTTTATTTTGTCCACACGGGTGTGTGTCTAAGCCGTGTGTGACACACGACCTGTCCCATGGGCAGGTGTTTTGGCTGTGTGTCCCCTACATCTAAATTTTGAGAAATACAATGCTCAGAATTGAGCACACGGGAAGAGACACAGGCGTTTGTCTCAGCCATGTAAGGGACATGGACCCGGACTTGGGCGTGTGTCCTGGCTGTGTGAAGTCTGCACCTATTTTATGAAATTTAATTAACCACACAACCTAGCACACGGACGTGTGACTTGACCGTGTGACCACAATTTGTTCATGCTTTACAAAACAAAGAGTTACAGGGTTAGGGACACCGGCGTGTGTGACCACACGACCTGCCTACACGGGCATGTCACAAACCACACAGGCGTGTGATCCCTGCACACAGCAAAAATTTTCTAAGTTTTGTAAAAATTCCTTGAGTTATCAGTTTAGTCCTAAACCACTCCCAAAGCATGTTCTGGGCCTCGTAGGCTCGCATTAGGGACTTTATGATTGAATACAAATGTTCTTTTTTTAATTTGGTTGAAATTTATGACTTGGAATTGTATGTTTGCTTGCGATGTAAGTCCGGTAATGCCTCGTATCCTGTTCCAATGTTAAATACAGCTAAGGGGTATTACAATGTGGACTTGAAAATTCTCGTAGAAAGGCTTTAATCACTGTCCATTGACCTTAATAATTTTTTCGGATTCTTCGCTTTTAATGAGTAACAACAAAAGGCCCTAACCACTTAGTCCGAAGCTTACCTGCCAAAATTCTTAATGTAAGGTCATAAAGTAATACTTTCCATCCTACCATAAATTGTTTACGAGTTATCTTTTGGTCATGGTATGCTTTGACCTTATCATTATAAATTTAGGCACTTTCATACGCTTCTCGTCAAATTTCCTCAAGTTCCTAAATATGTAACTTATGATGCTTACCTACAGCTTCCAACTCCATGTTGTATTACTTGACCACCCAAATGCTTTATGTTCTAGCTCAACAAGAAGATGACACGGTTTACCAAAAATTATTCTATAAGAGGACATACCTATGGGTCATTTATAACTTGTATGGTACGCCCACAGTGCATCATTTAGTCGAAAACTCCAATATTTCCTATCTAGCTGAACGGTCTTCTCTAAAATCAACTTGATTTCTCGATTTGATACTTCCACTTAGTCGTTTGATTGAGGGTGACAAGATGTAGTGACTCGTTTCACTACTCCATATTTTTTCAAAAGTGTGTCGATTACTGTATTACAAAAATACAGTCCACGATCGCTAATTAATGCTTGCAGTGTGCCAAATCTAGAAAAAATATAACTCTTTAGAAAATCGACTACCGTTTGGGCATCAGCATGACGATTGGCTTTTATTACTGCAAGTAAATATAAACATTACCGTGTGACGATACAAAAAGGTCCCATAAAATCAATGCCCCATATATCAAATATTTCACAGACATGTACAGGGGTTAGAGGCATTTCATTTTTCCAGCTCAAGATTCCTACCCTTTGATACTTTTCACATGTTTTATAGAACAAATATGCATCTCAAAAAAATATGTGGCCAATATAGTCAACATTCAAGTACTTTATGCGTAGTTCGTTTAGGGCCAAAATGTCCACCACATGCATAAGAATGTCAAAAAAAAATAGAATCAATTTTACCTCAGTTTCTGCAACACATTGTGGCTTATATGTGGTTTATATTGATTTGCTAAATGTTGATTCTAGCTTATTGACTTATTGTGAAATGGATGAGTTTAGTTTATTTGTATGATGGATTATCTTGATATGTAACACCCTTGACCCGTATCCGTTGCCAAAATAAGGTTACAAGGCATTACTGATTAATTCACAACTATAACATACATTTATCAAACATAAAGCATTCGTTCTCATATGTTAATTCAACATAATCATATTGTCCCTTATAAGGGCCTACGAGGCCCTAAATATGCTTTAGAAGTGGTTCGGGACTAAACTGATAACATACGAAAATTTTGGAAACTTAGAAATTTTTCAAACATACAAGGGTCACATGCCTGTGCGAACAGGTCGTATGCCTCACAGGCTCCAGACACGCTCGTGTCTCAAACCGTGTGAAAACAGGGTATACATACTGACTTGGGTCACACGGCCAACCACACACCCATGTGTCTAGCTTGTATGCCCTTCGAAGTGGCCACATACTCCCATGTGCCATGCCGTGTTCTAGGCCATGCTAAAACTGTAGGGTATACTGAATTATGCAACATGGCTAGGTCACACACCCGTGTGCTAGGCCGTGTGCCAATTAGGGGTTATACTAACTTGTACCACACGGCCAGTCACACGCCCGTGTGTGGGACCATGTAGAGCATACTGACTTCATTTTAATTTCATCACCATAGGACACACGGCTGTGTAGCATGACCATGTGTCGCACACGACTGAGACACATGCCTATGTCTCTGCCCGTGTGGACAAAAATAGGCTATTTGTAAGGCCAATTTTCCACCCATTTTGTACATACCAATAAACACTCAAATGTAACCATTTCATCACACAAATAGGCAGCCAAAATCATCCAACAAATGCATGATTATACTATATCCATTTCAACCAAATTTAATACTCAAATTAATGCCAAATACTTATTCAACTCAACTTCTAAAATCATACTTCATCAAAAACATTTCTCAAACATTATACTCCATGAATCAATCCAACATTTGCAACTATAAAACCATAGCCATATTCATACCAAACATGCCATGATAAGCCATCACTTATGGCTATATAAATACAACGAAAACATATACATTTATGAGCCATTTCTAATAGCCAAACACACATCAATATTAACATCATTTACAAGCCAATTCTCATGGCTAAAATCACAACCAAAATACCATATCTAACCTATACCTGCCATTTACTATATATATAACTCAAAAGTACCAACTTAGATGTCTGATAGTACGATGATGTTCTCGACGACTCTCAGATTAGAGCTAGCCTTGATTCACTATAAAACATAGGAAAATAACACAAAGTAAACTTCATACTTAGTAAGTTCATGTTAATGTAATGAGCAACTTCACTATTCATTCCCAATTCAAACAATATAAATACAAGATAACACAAATACATTAAATCTCAAGTCATTTGATCATTCATTCACTAGCTTACCATGAATTCATCCATTTCATGGATTCAATGTTTATAAACTTTACTCACATACCTGTACCAACTAGTAGCAATCTCATTCTGGTCTACGTCTTTCATTTTCCCGTTGAACCATTCGGAATAGAAGTTGAATATTCAAGGATCTCAATCGATAAGTACCTATATGATGGCCTGTAGCCAAATCAAGGTAACGTATCCCTGGAGTGCCTATACCATGACCCGAAGCCAACTCAAGGCAATTTACCTTTGAAGTGCCTATAACATGGCCCGCAGCCAAATCAAGGCATAACTAGCACCCGAAGTGCCAATATCATGGCCCGAAGCCAACTTAATACTCCAATGACATGTCATTAATATCCTAGACTATTCCTAAGGTTCAACCGGGAATTTCCAATACCAAATCATAGCGAATCATTTTGAATTACTGTCAAATCATTGTCGAATCATGGTCGAACAAGTTCGTAGTCTAGTAATTACAATTTGTGCATAATCAATGCATTTAAAAACAATTATAATAGAGCTTGTTACATAAGAACTTACCTCATGTTTGGAATTGATGGACTAGATCAACTATTCGACTACCTTGTTTTTCCCCTATCTAAATCCAAATTCTTTCTTTCTTGATCTATATGAATTCAAAATTAATTATTTATTCATCTACTCATTCAATTGAGTCCAAATTTACTTATTCAGGCATTTTTACACATTAGCCCCTAAACTTTCACATTTAATCAATTTAGTCCCTATTTCACAAATACACAAAATTCACACAATTCAACAAAACCCAAGCTTGACCGAATTACATATACGTCTCTAGCAGCCCAAAACTTTCATTTATTTTACATTTCAACCACTCAATTTGCATATTTCACAATTTAATCCCTATTCTGCATTTTCATCAAAAAATCACTTAATAAAACATGTAAAACTATCATCAAGCTCACATAATCTATCATCAAACATCAAAGAACTCATAGAATCAATAATGGTAACTCTCAAAATCTTTAATAATTTCGAAATTAAAGGTACAGGCTAGCTAGAATACAAAGCAACGATCTCAAAAACGTAAAAATCATCAAAAATGGATCAAAAACCGTACCTTAATTGAAAAATATGGCATAGCTAAATGAAGAGAAAAGAATTAGCTTTCCTTAGCCCTAACTTTCGGTTGAACAAGATGATAATAAGACTTGTTTTAACTTTGTTTTATTTATTGTATGATTAATAATCAAATTACTTAAATAACCTTTAGTAAAACATTTAAAAACACCTAATTATATGTCCATATATGTCCAATAATGTTTTAAATGGTTTAATTACCATTTAAGGCCACCATAATTAAAATCCAAAGCCATTTGACACCTTTAACTACTAGAATGCAACTTTTGCATTTTACACGATTTAGTCCTTTTTCTCAAATTGAGCAATTAAATGATAAAATTAACTCACGAAATTTTCACACATATCAAATAACATGTTGTAAACACAATAAATAATATTAAAATAATTTTCTAACATCAAATTTGTGGTCCCAAAACCACTGTTTTGATTTAGCTAAAACCGGGCTGTTACCTGATTAGTTAATGCAAATTGAAAGTAGTCATTGTGGTGTTTTGAATGTGAATTTGGTATGTTTTATTTGGCATAATGGAATGTCATGAGTATGATAGATGTTGACATTGTATTGACTTGTGTTGGCCATGATTGTGGATGTTTTGGTTGTCTAAGCATACCATGGTTTATGCCATTGAATTTTTGTATGTGTATGTGTAAATGAATGTGGCAAATGGCTTGGTAAATAGCCTTTATTTTGTCTACACGGGCATGTGTCTAGCCGTGTGTCTCAGGGCATGTGTTTTGGCCGTGTGTCCCCTACATCTAAATTTTGAGAAACAGAATGCTGAGAATTGAGCACACGGGCAGAGACATAGGCGTTTATCTTAGCCGTGTAAGGGGCACGGCCTCGAACATAGGCGTGTGTCCTAGTCGTGTTTAGTTTGCACCTATTTTAGAAAAATTAATTAACCACACGGCCTAGCACACGGGCATGTGACTTGGCCGTGTGACCTCAAATTGTTCATGCTTTGCAAAATAGAGAGTTACACAGGTTAGGGACACGAGCGTGTGTGACCACACGACCTGCCTACACGGGCATGTCCCAAACCACACGGGCATGTGACCCCTGTACATAGCAAAAAAATTTCTAAGTTTTGTAAAAATTCCTAGAGTTATCGGTTTAGTCCCGAACCACTTCCAAAACATGTTTTGGGTTTCATAGGCTCGTATTAGGGACTTTATGATTGAATAAAATGGTTTTCTTTTTAATTTGGTTGAAACTTACTATTTGGAATTGTATGTTTGCTTGCGATGTAAGTCCGGTAATGCCTCGTATCTTGTTCCGGCATTGAGTACGAGTTAGGGATATTACCTTTGTGGTATCAGAGCTACGATTTAGTCAATTCTCAAACTAACATAGCTTGTGCGAGAGTAGTGTGACAAATCCTGACAATTTAAATTCTATTTTCATATAGTAAATAGATCCCGACCAAGATGTAGCTGATGATGTTGAATGTAATCCGTTGGCTCTCGCCCAAGGGACAACTCCATTTGAAAGTAGACCAGTAATGGTTAGTCAGGGAGGAGAGGCTAAGGAACCCTTCTTCTAAAGGATGAATGAGTGGTTTATAGAGTTTGTTCGAACAAATCGGCTGCCCAACATCCTTTGTAATATCCTGAATTAGGGCTTAATCGGAATAGTGGTTTTGTGACCATAAATCCGATATAGAAATAATTATTTTACAATGATTTTGATGTTTATGATATGATTGCATGATTGTGTGAAAATTTCGTGATGAAATTCTATGCCTAAAGTGCTTAAATTGAAAGTAGGGACTAAATCGAATAAGTTGCAAAACTTGCATTCTAGAAGTTTTTAGTATGAAATTGTTTTGGAATATTAATGAGGTCTTAAATAGCAATTTGACCAATTTTAAGTTCATGGACAAAATTAGGATATGGAAGGAATTTTTGGAAAGTTTAGTAGTAAGGGTATTTTGGTCATTTAGTTATTAAAATGAATTAAAAACAAAATTAAAATCCAATTTTTGTCCATCTTCTTCATTAGGCCGAAATTTCAAGGGTTCTCCATAGCTAGGGTTTGTTTCAAGCTTCCAAGCTCCATAGTAAGTGATTCCAAGCCCTGTTTTTAATGTTCTTTACGTTTTTGGAATCCCGGTAGCTCGATTAGGCTTATGTTAGCAATAATTCAACCTAGGGTTTATATTTGGAAAAATACCCATAGGTGAAATTTGTGTATTTTGATGTTTTATGATAGAATATGAGGTTTTAAATTATGTTAGACAACTTGTGCTACTCGGTTTTGAGTGAAAATGAGTAAAAGGGCTTAATCGGCAAAAATACCTAATAGTCACAAGTATATGTTAGAGAGAGAATTTGATGTTGTCATAGAAGGGAAAAGTGATCAGCATGTTATAAAACATAAGAATAAGGAATAAAGTTTAATTCCCGAGCCTAGGGGCAAAAGTGTAATTATGCAAAAGTTGAGGGGCAAAAGTGTAATTTTTCCAAAGTTCGTATTAAATGTTGTTTTGATAAATGTATGTATTAAATAAGATTAATTTGGTATTATAGATCAAGAAAAACGAGATTCAAGTCGTGATCGAGGAAAAGAAAAGATTGTGGACTAAATTGCAAAATCTTTATATTTTGGTACCAAGGTAAGTTCATGTGTAAATAATGTAGCATAAATGTTATTTTTAAGTTATTAATGTTAATTATATGATATGCTGATTTTTAATCGTGAAATATTATGCTTTGTGGTTAATGTTGAGTAATATGCAAATTATGTTTACTACTTAATAAATATGAATTGCTACAGAGTATCGATTACGATATTCCATGGAAGGCGGCAAATGTGAGATCGAGGAAAAAGCCCGTTTGAACCTTAGGAATAGATTAGGATACAAGTGATATGTCACTAGGATGGTTGAGCATCCGAACTCGTTGAGTTGAGTCCGAGTTCACTTATGGATGCATATGTCCGAACTCGTTGAGTTGAGTCCGAGTTCGTGAGATGTAACTAGGCATCCGAACTGGTTGAGTTGAGTCCGGGTTCATTTATGGATGTGAACACCCGAGCTCATTGAGTTGAGTCCGAGTTCACTTAGGGGCGGGTTACATGATTTCTTGATTACATATGTGGCACTTATGTGCAAATTATCCATGTATCCGAGTTATATTCCGATGTGTTCAACGGGTGAAATTTCTAGTGAAATGGAAGAACACTTAAGATGCAAGTGACGTTTTGGTAAGTGTTGTGAAATGGACACTTTGGACAGGTATGTTCTTAACCCTTGGGTTGAAAATAGATACAACAATGATAAGGTGGTAAGATGAGGAATGATGTTTAGAAATGTGATATATGTTTTGGTGATACCATGCTAAAGTTGTTTGGTATATTTGTATTGTTATGTTACTTGTTATTTACATATGAACTTACTAAGCATTTATGCTTACTCCCTCCTCTTTATTTACTGTAGTTTTGAACAAGCCAACTCGGGAATCGGGACGGGTCGAAGGTTCGATCACACTATCCAAAGGACTTTCATCTGGGTAAATGGCTTGTAAAACTTAAGTATGGCATGTATAGCAATATACTTATTTTGTGTAAATAATTTTATGATATGGCCATGTTTGGTTGAGAAAATGTTTGATATTGATAAGTCATGGTGATGGCTAACTTAGATCATGTTTGATATCATGGAAGTTTAATAGGTTATCTAGTTCATAAAAATTCATGGAAAGATGAAACTTGCCTTAAAACAGAATATTGCTGCAGCAATGACATGAATTTGAAAAATCACTAAAAATAGTATAAATGTAACTAAATGATGAATAAGTTATGAAATTGAAGCTTAATGAGTCTATTTTCATGTGGATTTAACAAAACAGGAATATAAATTATATTTTATGAGATATTTAAACTTTTGTGAAACAGGGCTAGAGTGATTTCTGGATCCCCTGTTTTGACTTTAAAAATTCATAATAAATTTTAAAAAAATAAGTAAAAGTTTTTCTTTATATTTACAGGTTCTTTATTGAGTATAGTTTTAAGAGAAACAAACCTCATAGTCATTTAATTTCTGTATAGAGAAATATCTTATTTGTAATACACAGAGGTTAGAGCAGTCGAACCCTAAAATAGGGGAGATTTTAACTAATAAACTCTACCAATTGGCCCAACCAAAAATTCTAGAAAAAAATTAGTAGATAGATATATGAATCTAGATTTAGGGAAAATTTACAGATCTAGATTTTGAGTTTCGTAAATCGAGATATGATTTTTCTTGTAACTATGACGCGGGTAGTTAGAAAGCTGTGAATGTAGAAATAAATGATTTGAAGTTCTTAATTTGATAAATATTGTTCGGTAACCCCTCAAGCTCGACTCTGGTGATGGTCTCAGGCGTGGGGGCATTATATTTAGTGGTATCAGAGCAGGTTTAGTCGGTTCTCGGACTACGTGTTGTATGTACGAATTTTGCTATACATGCCATATGTATGAATTGTGATAGTGTGACGACTTCTGCCTTTTTAAATGATTTTTATATAGTAAATGGATCCCGATCCAGGTGTGGCAGATGAAGTAGAGAGTAATGCATGACTTAATTTGAAGGCAAAGCACGATCGAAAACCCACCTCCCTTGTTGGTCGGGGAGGAGGAGAAAGGATCGAAACCTTTCTCCAAATGATGAGTGCATGGTACCCTGAGTTCGTTCGTACGAACCCAAATGTAAGAGCTTCCCCACCTCCCCCAATTCCTCAACCTATGCCTCCAATGCCTCAAGGAGTGGATATGATAAAATTTCACAGAACCCCCGTTGATAGAATTCGTAAACAAGGGGCTGAAGAATTTAGAGCAAATATTGATGATGATGCAGAGAAAGCAGAGTTCTGGCTTGAAAATTCTATCCGGGTATTTGATGAATTATCTTGTACACCTAAAGAATGTTTGAAATATGCTACATCTTTGTTGAGAGATTCAACCTATAATTGGTAGAAGACTTTGATTTCGGTGGTACCGAACGAGAAGGTAACCTGGAAATTCTTTCAAGAAGAGTTTCTGAAGAAATATATTAGTGAAAGATTTATTGATCAGAAATGTAAAGAGTTTCTTGAGCTGAAGCAAGGTAATATGACGATCTCGAATATGAAAGAGAGTTTGTTCGATTGAGTAAGTATGCGGGGAATATGTTCCTCTGAAGCCAAGATGTGCCGACGATTTGAAGACGGGCTTAACGAAGACATTAAGGTATTTGTTGGGATCCTTGAACTAAAAGAAATGGTGGTACTTGTCGATCGAGCTTGCAAGGTGAAGAATTATGAAGGAAAAGAAAAGGTAGAATCAAACACGAAATTGGAAGACAAGACCAATGAGTAATGCACCTCACAAACAAATCGGAATGTCAAGAAATATGAATCCTCGTTCCCAAGTTTCAATTTGGGCAATCATATGGAAATTTTAAGAAGCGAATGTGGGTCCTAAATCTCGGACTACTTCTGCGGCTAGTGTGGGAAATACGAGATTTGTTAAACCCGAAAGTGCCGCGTGTGGTGGAAATCATTTTGGTCCGTCAGAGCAAATGAATGTTTTCGATGTGGTTCTCCGGATCATTTTATTAGAGACCGCCCAGAGAGAGCTGAGAAAGAAAAATTTCAGAGTGTAAAAGCTAGTGGTGCAAACTCGAGGGGAAGGTATCCGAGAAAAGCTGGAAGTGAAACAAGTAGTAGGAATGTAGCCATAGATGCAGCAGTTAGATCTGAGGGAAGAGCTCCGGCTAGAACTTATGCTATTAAAGCGCGTGAAGATGCTTCCTCACCCGATGTGATTACCGGTACATTTCCTCTTTATGATATTAATGTTATTGCTTTGATTGATCCTGGTTCTACTCATTCATACGTATGCATTAAACTGGTGTCTAGTATGAATATACCTGTTGAGAACACAGAATTTATGATTAAGTGTCGAATCCACTAGGCAAATGCGTGATAGTTGATAAAGTAAGTAAGAAATGCCCTTTAATGATTCGGGGTCATTACTTTCCGGCCGACTTGATGTTGTTGCCGTTTGATGAATTTGATGTTATTTTGGGTATGGATTGGTTGACATTGCATGATGCTATAGTAAATTGCAAAGAAAAGGTTATAGAATTAAAATGTGAAAGTGGTGAAATCTTGCGGGTTGAACCAAACAAATCAGAGGCAATATTTAGTATGATTTCTTCGATGTCGGCTCAGAGATATTTGAGAAAGGGTTATGAAGCTTATTTTGCGTATGTAATTAATACAATGAAGTTGAAAAGAAAGTTGAATCGGGCTTGGTTGTGTTTGAATTCTGACGTATTTCGTAAGAATTGCCGGTTTGCCTCCGATCGGGAAGTAGAATTTGGTATAGATTTGATAGGGAACACTCCGATCTCGATTGCTCCATATAGAATGGCACCAATAGAGTTGAAAGAATTAAAGTCGCAGATTGCAAGAGTTGGTGATAAAGGCTTTGTGAGACCAAGTTTTTCACCTTGGGGTGCTCCGTGTTATTTGTGAAAAGAAGGATGGTTCTATGAGATTATGTGTTGATTATCGGTAGTTAAACAAGGTGACAATCAAAAACATGTATCCATTGCCGAGAATTGATGATTTGTTTGATCAGCTAAATGGAGCGACATGGTTTTCAAAGATTGACTTGAGATCTGGGTATTATCATTGCGAGTAAAAGAGTCGGATGTGCCTAAAGCGCTTTTAGAACAAGGTACGGTCATTATGAATTTTAGTTATGCCATTCAAAGTTGACAAATGCTCTGCCGTGTTTATGGATTTAATGAATCGCATATTTCGCCATACTTGGATGATTTGTTGTGGTGTTTATAGATGATATTTTAATTTATTCAAAAGATGAGACAGAGCATCTTGAGCATTTGAGGATAGTTTTGCAAACTTTGAGAGATAAGCAGCTGTATGATAAGTTTAGTAAAAGTGAATTTTGGCTCCAAGAAGTTGGATTTTTGGGTCATATTGTTTCGTGATTGTATACGGGTTGATCCTAGTAAAATTTCAGCCATTGTTGATTGGAAACCACCAAAAACGGCGAAGTTAGAAGCTTCTTGGGGCTAATGGGTATTATCGGCGGTTCGTAAATGGATTTTCTATAATTGCTGCTCCTATGACTAGACTACTCCGAAAGGATGTTAAATTTGAATGGACGAAAGAATGTCAACAGAGTTTCGAAGAATTGAAAAAGTTATTAACTGAAGCACCAGTGTTGATACAACCCGAATCAGGTAAAGAATTTATTGTGTATAGTGATGCTTCTCTAAATGGTTTGGGGTGTGTACTCATGCAAGAAGGAAAAGTGGTGGCCTATGCTTCGAGACAGTTAAAACTGCATGAGAAGAATTATCCTACTCACGATTTGGAATTGGCTGCGGTGGTATTTGCTTTGAAGATTTGGCGACATTATTTGTATGGTGAAAAGTGCCGAGTATATACCGATCACAAAAGTCTTAAATACTTGATGTCACAAAAAGACTTGAATTTGAGACAGCGAAGATGGTTGGAGTTATTGAAAGATTACGAGCTTGTTATCGATTATCATCCAGGAAAAGAGAAGGTGGTTGCCGATGCTTTAAGCAGAAAGTTGTTGTTTGCTTTGAGAGTTATGAACACTCAGTTGAAAATTTCAGATGACGGTTCGATTCTAGCAGAGTTAAGAGCAAGACCGATGTTTTTACAAGAGATTTCTGAAGCTCAAAAAAATGATCAAGATTTGCTAGCCAAAAGAAAACAGTGTGAAGCTAATACGGGATCAGATTTCAGAATCGGTTCTGATGGTTGTTTGATGTTTAAAAATCGGATTTGTGTACCGAAAAATGATGAGTTGATTCAAAAGATTTTACATGAAGCACATAATGGTTGTTTAGTGGTTCATCCGGGCAGTACAAAGATGTATAATGACTTAAAGAAAATGTACTGGTGGAGTGGAATGAAAAGAGATATTTTCGAGTTTGTATCAAAGTGCTTAGTTTGCCAACAAGTGAAAGCTGAACACCAAGTACCTTCGGGATTACTCCAGCCTATTATGGTTCCTAAATGGAAATGGGATCGGATTACTATGGATTTTATATCAGGGTTGCCGTTAACTCCAGGGAAGAAAAATGCCATCTGGGCAATAGTTGACAGACTGACTAAATCGGCTCATTTTATTCTAATGCGACGCATGATTATTCTCTTAATAAGTTGGCTGAATTGTATATCCAGAGATTGTTAGACTTCATGGGATACCTTTGTCAATCATTTCGGATAGAGATCCGAGGTTTACCTCACGGTTTTGGAAAAAGTTGCAAGAGGCATTAGGTACAAAGTTAAATTTCAGCACAGCCTTTCATCCACAAACTGATGGACAATCAGAGAGAGTAATTTAGATTCTTGAAGACATGCTCAGATGTTGCGTATCGGAATTTCAAGATAGTTGGGAAAGGTACTTACCATTGGTAGAATTTGCTTATAGTAATAGTTATCAGACGAGTTTGAATATGGCACCTTATGAAGCATTATATGGTCGTAAATGTCGGACGCCATTGTATTGGACAGAACTCAAGGAAAATTAGATTTATGGAGTTGATTTAATAAAAGAAACCGAAAAAAAAGGTGAAAGTGATTCGAGATTGTTTGAAAGCTGCTTCAGATAGACAGAAATCTTATGCGGATTTGAAACGAAAGGAAATGGAGTTTCAAGTTGGTGATAAGGTATTTTTGAAAGTGTCTCCATGGAAGAAAGTCCTTAGATTTGGACGAAAGGGCAAGTTAAGTCCGCGTTTTATTGGACCGTATGAAATAATTGAAAAAGTTGGACCGGTAGCATATCGACTAGCATTACCACCCTAATTAGAGAAGATTCATGATGTGTTTCACGTATCTATGTTACACCGGTATCGTTAGGATCCTTCACATATAATTTCACCGACAGAAATTGAACTGCTGACGGATATGACTTATGAAGAAGAACCGATTAAGATTTTAGCTCGAGAAGTCAAACAACTAAGAAATAAAAGTGTTGCACTTGTAAAAGTGTTGTGGCAAAAGCATGGGGTAGAAGAGACTACATGGGAACCTGAAGAAACTATGAGAAACCAATACCCACACTGTTTCTGGGTAAGATTTTCGAGGACGAAAATCCTTAAAAGGGGAGAGTTATAATATCTGAATTAGGGCTTAATCGGAATAGTGGTTTCGTGACCACAAATCCGATATAAAAATAATTATTTTACAATGATTTTGATGTTTATGATATGATTGCATGATTGTGTGAAAATTTCGTGATGAAATTCTATGCCTAAAGTGCTTAAATTGAAAGTAGGGACTAAATCGAATAAGTTGCAAAACTTGCATTCTAGAAGTTTTTAATATGAAATTGTTCTGGAATATTAATGAGGAGGTCTTAAATAGCAATTTGACCAATTTTAAGTTCATGGACAAAATTAGGATATGGAAGGAATTTTGGAAAGTTTAGTAGTAAGGGTATTTTGGTCATTTAGTTATTAAAATGAATTAAAACAAAATTAAAAGCCAATTTTGTCCATCTTCTTCATTAGGCCGAAATTTCAAGGCTTCTCCATAGCTAGGGTTTGTTTCAAGCTTCCAAGCTCCATAGTAAGTGATTCCAAGCCCGCTTTTAATGTTCTTTACGTTTTGGAATCCTTTAGCTCGATTAGGCTTATGTTAGCAATAATTCAACCTAGGGTTTATATTTGGAAAAATATCCATAGGTGAAATTTGTGTATTTTATGTTTTATGATAGAATATGAGGTTTTAAATTATGTTAGACAACTTGTGCTACTCGGTTTTGAGTGAAAACGAGTAAAAGGGCTTAATCGGCAAAAATACCTAATAGTCACAAGTATATGTTAGAGAGAATTTGATGTTGTCATACAAGGAAAAGTGATCAGCATGTTATAAAACATAAGAATAAGGAATAAAGTTTAATTCGAGCCTAGGGCAAAAGTGTAATTATGCAAAAGTTTAGGGCAAAAGTGTAATTTTTCCAAAGTTCATATTAAATGCTGTTTTGATAAATGTATGTATTAAATAAGATTAATTTGGTATTATAGATCAAGAAAACGAGATTCAAGTCGTGATCGAGGAAAAGAAAAGATTGTGGACTAAATTGCAAAATCTTTATATTTTGGTACCAAGGTAAGTTCATGTGTAAATAATGTAGCATAAATGTTATTTTTAAGTTATTAATGTTAATTATATGATATGCTGATTTTTAATCGTGAAATATTATGCTTTGTGGTTAATGTTGAGTAATATGCAAATTATGTTTACTACTTAATAAATATGAATTGCTACCGAGTATCGGTTCCGATATTCCATGGAAGACGGAAAATGTGAGATCGAGGGAAAAAGCCCGTTTGAACCTTAGGAATAGGTTAGGATACAAGTGACATGTCACTAGGATGGTTGAGCATTCGAACTCGTTGAGTTGAGTCCGAGTTCACTTATGGATGCATATGTCCGAACTCATTGAGTTGAGTCCGAGTTCGTGAGATGTAACTAGGCATCCGAACTCGTTGAGTTGAGTCCGAGTTCATTTATGGATATGAACACCCGAGCTCGTTGAGTTAAGTCCGAGTTCACTTAGGGGCGGGTTACATGATTTCTTGATTACATATGTGGCACTTATGTGCAAATTGTCCATGTATCCGAGTTATATTCCGATGTGTTCAACGGGTGAAATTTCTAGTGAAATGGAAGAACACTTAAGATGCAAGTGACGTTTTGGTAAGTGTTGTGAAATGGACACTTTGGACAGGTAAGTTCTTAACCCTTGGGTTGAAAATAGATACAACAATGATAAGGTGGTAAGATGAGGAATGATGTTTAGAAATGTGATATATGTTTTGGTGATACCATGCTAAAGTTGTTTGGTATATTTGTATTGTTATGTTACTTGTTATTTACATATGAACTTACTAAGCATTTATGCTTACTCCTCCTCTTTATTTACTGTAGTTTTGAACAAGCCAGCTCGGGAATCGGGACGGGTCGAAGGTTCGATCACACTATCCAAAGGACTTTCATCCGGTAAATGGCTTGAAAAACTTAAGTATGGCATGTATAGCAATATACTTATTTTGTGTAAATAATTTTATGATATGGCCATGTTTGGTTGAGAAAATGTTTGATATTGATAAGTCATGGTGATGGCTAACTTAGATCATGTTTGATATCATGGAAGTTTAACAGGTTATCTAGTTCATAAAAATTCATGGAAAGATGAAACTTGCCTTAAAACAGAATATTGCTGCAGCAATGACATGAATTTGAAAAATCACTAAAAATAGTATAAATGGAACTAAATGATGAATAAGTTATGAAACTGAATCTTAATGAGTCTATTTTCATGTGGATTGAACAAAACAGAAATATAAATTATATTTCATGAGATATTTAAACTTTTGTGAAACAGTGCTGGAGTGATTTCTGGATACCCTGTTTTGACTTTAAAAATTCATAATAAATTTTAAAAAAATAATTAGAAGTTTTTCTTTATATTTATAGGTTCTTTATTGAGTATAGTTTTAAGACAAACAAACCTCATAGTCATTTCATTTCTGTATAGAGAAATATCTGATTCGTAATACACGAGGTCGAGCAAATGAACCCGAAATAGGGAGATTTTAACTAATAAAATCTACTAATTGGCCCAACCAAAAATTCTAGAAAAAAATTAGTAGATAGATATATGAGTCTAGATTTAGAGAAAATTTACAGATCTAGATTTCGAGTTTTGTAACTCGAGATATGATTTTTCTTGTAACTATGACGCGGGTAGTTAGAAAGCTGTGAATGTAGAAATAAATGATTTGAAGTTCTTAATTTGATAAATATTGTTCGGTAACCCCTCAAGCTCGACTCCGGCGATGGTCTCCGGCATGGGGGTGTTATATTTAGTGGTATCAGAGCAGGTTTAGTCGGTTCTCGGACTACGTGTTGTATGTACCAATTTTGCTATACATGCCATATGTATGAATTGTGATAGTGTGACGACTTCTGACCTTTTTAAATGATTTTATATAGTAAATGGATCCCGATCCAGCTATGCGAGATGAAGTAGAGAGTAATGCGCCACTCCATTTGAAAAGGTGGCCGACTAAAACCCACCTCCCTTGTTGGTCGGGGAGGAGGAGAAAGGATCGAAACCTTTCTCCAAATGATGAGTGCATGGTACCACGAGTTCGTTCAGACGAACCCAAATGTACGACCTCCCCACCTCCCCAATTCCTCAACCTATGCCTCTAATGCCTCAAGGAGTGGATATGATAAAATTTCACAGAACCCCGTTGATAGAATTAAGTAAACAAGGGGCTGAAGAATTTAGAGCAAATATTGATGATGATGCAGAGAGAGCGAGTTCGCTTGAAAATTCGTCCGGTATTTGATGAATTATCTTGTACACGAAGAATGTTTGAAATATGCTACATCTTTGTTGAGAGATTCAGCCTATAATTGGTGGAAGACTTTGATTTGGTGGTACCGAACGAGAGGGTAACACGGGAATTCTTTCAAGAAGAGTTTCGAAGAAATATATTAGTGAAAGATTTATTGATCGAAATGTAAAGAGTTTCTTGAGTGAAGCAAGGTAAGATGACATCTCGAATATGAAAGAGAGTTTGTTCGATTGAGTAAGTATGCGGGAATATGTTCCTCTGAAGCCAAGATGTCTTGACGATTTGAAGACGGGCTTAACGAAGACATTAAGGTATTTGTTGGGATCCTTGAACTAAAAGAAATGGTGGTACTTGTCGATCGAGCTTGCAAGGTGAAGAATTATCAAGGAAAAGAAAAGGTAGAATCAAACACGAAATTGGAAGAAAAGACCAATGAGTAATGCACCCTCACAAAGAAATCGGAAAGTCAAGAAATATGAATCCTCGTTCCCAAGTTTCATTTGGGCAATCATATGGAAATTTTAAGAAGCGAATGTGGGTCCTAAATCTCGGACTACTTGCGGCTAGTGTGGGAAATACGAGATTTGTTAAACCCGAAAGCCGGTGTGGTGGAAATCATTTTGGTCCGCAAGAGCAAATGAATGTTTTCGATGTGGTTCTCCGGATCATTTTATTAGAGACGCCTGAGAGAGGCGAGAAAGAAAAATTTTGAGTGTAAAAGCTAGTGGTGCAAACTCGAGGGAAGGTATCCAGAAAAGTGGAAGTGAAACAAGTAGTAGGAATGTAGCCGAGATGCAGCAGATTAGATCTCGAGGAAGAGCTCGGCTAGAACTTATGCTATTAAAGCGCGTGAAGATGCTTCCTCACCCGATGTGATTACGGTACATTTCTCTTTATGATATTAATGTTATTGCTTTGATTGATCCCGGTTCTACTCATTCATACGTATGCATTAAACTGGTGTCTAGTATGAATATACCTATTGAGGACACAGAATTTATGATTAGAGTGTCGAATCCACTAGGCAAATGCGTGATAGTTGATAAAGTAAGTAAGAAATGCCCTTTAATGATTCGGGGTCATTACTTTTCGGCCGACTTGATGTTGTTGCCGTTTGATGAATTTGATGTTATTTTGGGTATGGATTGGTTGACATTGCATGATGCTATAGTAAATTGCAAAGAAAAGGTTATATTAAAATGTGAAAGTGGTGAAATCTTGCGGGTTGAACCAAACAAATCAGAGGCAATATTTAGTATGATTTCTTCGATGTCAGCTCAGAGATATTTGAGAAAGGGTTATGAAGCTCATTTTGCGTATGTAATTAATACAACAGAAGTTGAAAAGAAAGTTGAATCGGTCTTGGGTTGTGTGTGAATTTGCGACGTATTTCGTAAGAATTGCCGGGTTTGCCTCCAGTCAGGAAAGTAGAATTTGGTATAGATTTGATACCGAGAACAGCTCCGATCTCGATTGCTCCATATAGAATGGCACCAACAGAGTTGAAAGAATTAAAGTCGCAGATTGCAAGAGTTGGTGATAAAGGCTTTGTGAGACCAAGTTTTTCACCTTGGGGTGCTCCGTGTTATTTGTGAAAAAGAAGGATGGTTCTATGAGATTATGTGTTGATTATCGGTAGTTAAACAAGGTGACAATCAAAAACATGTATCCATTGCCGAGAATTGATGATTTGTTTGATCGCCTAAAAGGAGCGACATGGTTTTCAAAGATTGACTTGAGATCCGCTATTATCACCACTGAGTAAAAGAGTCGATGTGCCTAAAGCGCTTTTAGAATAAGGTACGGTCATTATGAATTTTTAGTTATGCCATTCGGGTTGACAAATGCTCCTGCCGTGTTTATGGATTTAATGAATCGCATATTTCGGCCATACTTGGACAGATTTGTTGTGGTGTTTATAGATGATATTTTAATTTATTCAAAAGATGAGACAGAGCATGCTGAGCATTTGAGGATAGTTTTGCAAACTTTGAGAGATAAGCAGCTGTATGATAAGTTTAGTAAAAGTGAATTTTGGCTCCAAGAAGTTGGATTTTTGGGTCATATTGTTTCAGGTGATTGTATACGGGTTGATCCTAGTAAAATTTCAGCCATTGTTGATTGGAAACCACCGAAAAACGTAACTGAAGTTAGAAGCTTCTTGGGGCTAGCTGGGTATTATCGGCGGTTCGTAAATGGATTTTCTATAATTGCTGCTCCTATGACTAGACTACTCCGAAAGGATGTTAAATTTGAATGGACGAAAGAATGTCAACAGAGTTTCGAAGAATTGAAAAAGTTATTAACTGAAGCACCAGTGTTGATACAACCCGAATCAGGTAAAGAATTTATTGTGTATAGTGATGCTTCTCTAAATGGTTTGGGGTGTGTACTCATGCAAGAAGGAAAAGTGGTGGCCTATGCTTGAGGCGCTTAAAACGCATGAGAAGAATTATCCTACTCACGATTTGGAATTGGCTGCGGTGGTATTTGCTTTGAAGATTTGGCGACATTATTTGTATGGTGAAAAGTGCCGAGTATATACCGATCACAAAAGTCTTAAATACTTGATGTCACAAAAAGACTTGAATTTGAGACAGCGAAGATGGTTGGAGTTATTGAAAGATTACGAGCTTGTTATCGATTATCATCCAGGAAAAGAGAAGGTGGTTGCCGATGCTTTAAGCAGAAAGTTGTTGTTTGCTTTGAGAGTTATGAACACTCAGTTGAAAATTTCAGATGACGGTTCGATTCTAGCAGAGTTAAGAGCAAGACCGATGTTTTTACAAGAGATTTCTGAAGCTCAAAAAAATGATCAAGATTTGCTAGCCAAAAGAAAACAGTGTGAAGCTAATACGGGATCAGATTTCAGAATCGGTTCTGATGGTTGTTTGATGTTTAAAAATCAGATTTGTGTACCGAAAAATGATGAGTTAATTCAAAAGATTTTGCATGAAGCACATAATGGTTGTTTAGTGGTTCATCCGGGCAGTACAAAGATGTATAATGACTTAAAGAAAATGTACTGGTGGAGTGGAATGAAAAGAGATATTTTCGAGTTTGTATCAAAGTGCTTAGTTTGCCAACAAGTGAAAGCTGAACACCAAGTACCTTCGGGATTACTCTAGCCTATTATGGTTCCTAAATGGAAATGGGATCGGATTACTATGGATTTTATATCAGGGTTGCCGTTAACTCCAGGGAAGAAAAATGCCATCTGGGCAATAGTTGACAGGCTGACTAAATCGGCTCATTTTATTCCGGAGCGTCTGATTATTCTCTTAATAAGTTGGCTGAATTGTATATCCGAGAGATTGTTAGACTTCATGGGATACCTTTGTCAATCATTTCGGATAGAGATCCGAGGTTTACCTCACGGTTTTGGAAAAAGTTGCAAGAGGCATTAGGTACAAAGTTAAATTTCAGCACTGCCTTTCATCCACAAACTGATGGACAATCAGAGAGAGTAATTTAGATTCTTGAAGACATGCTCGATGTTGCGATCGAATTTCAAGATAGTTGGGAAAGGTACTTACCATTGGTAGAATTTGCTTATAGTAATAGTTATCAGACGAGTTTGAATATGGCACCTTATGAAGCATTATATGGTCGTAAATGTCGGACGCCATTGTATTGGACAGAACTCAAGGAAAATTAGATTTATGGAGTTGATTTAATAAAAGAAACCGAAAAAAAGGTGAAAGTGATTCGAGATTGTTTGAAAGTCGCTTGGATAGATGAAATCTTATGCGGATTTGAAACGAAAGGAAATGGAGTTTCAAGTTGGTGATAAGGTATTTTGAAAGTGTCTCCATGGAAGAAAGTCCTTAGATTTGGACGAAAGGGCAAGTTAAGTCCGCGTTTTATTGGACCGTATGAAATAATTGAAAAAGTTGGACCGGTAGCATATCGACTAGCATTACCACCCTAATTAGAGAAGATTCATGATGTGTTTCACGTATCTATGTTACACCGGTATCGTTAGGATCCTTCACATATAATTTCACCGACAGAAATTGAACTGCGACCGGATATGACTTATGAAGAAGAACCGATTAAGATTTTAGCTCGAGAAGTCAAACAACTAAGAAATAAAAGTGTTGCACTTGTAAAAGTGTTGTGGCAAAAGCATGGGGTAGAAGAGACTACATGGGAACCTGAAGAAACTATGAGAAACCAATACCCACACCTGTTTACCGGTAAGATTTTCGAGGACGAAAATCCTTAAAAGGGGGGGAGAGTTGTAATATTCTGAATTAGGGCTTAATCGGAATAGTGGTTTCGTGACCACAAATCTGATATAAAAATAATTATTTTACAATGATTTTGATGTTTATGATATGATTGCATGATTGTGTGAAAATTTCGTGATGAAATTCTATGCCTAAAGTGCTTAAATTGAAAGTAGGGACTAAATCGAATAAGTTGCAAAACTTGCATTCTAGAAGTTTTTAATATGAAATTGTTCTGGAATATTAATGAGGAGGTCTTAAATAGCAATTTGACCAATTTTAAGTTCATGGAAAAAGTTAGGATATGGAAGGAATTTTTGGAAAGTTTAGTAGTAAGGGTATTTTGGTCATTTAGTTATTAAAATGAATTAAAAACAAAATTAAAAGCCAATTTTTGTCCATCTTCTTCATTAGGCCGAAATTTCAAGGCTTCTCCATAGCTAGGGTTTGTTTCAAGCTTCCAAGCTCCATAGTAAGTGATTCCAAGCCCCGTTTTTAATGTTCTTTACGTTTTTGGAATCCCGGTAGCTCGATTAGGCTTATGTTAGCAATAATTCAACCTAGGGTTTATGTTTGGAAAAGTATCCATAGGTGAAATTTGTGTATTTTTATGTTTTATGATAGAATATGAGGTTTTAAATTATGTTAGACAACTTGTGCTACTCGGTTTTGAGTGAAAACGAGTAAAAGGGCTTAATCGGCAAAAATACCTAATAGTCACAAGTATATGTTAAGAGAGAATTTGATGTTGTCATAGAAGGGAAAAGTGATCAGCATGTTATAAAACATAAGAATAAGGAATAAAGTTTAATTCCCGAGCCTAGGGGCAAAAGTGTAATTATGCAAAAGTTTAATGGCAAAAGTGTAATTTTTCCAAAGTTCGTATTAAATGCTGTTTTGATAAATGTATGTATTAAATAAGATTAATTTGGTATTATAGATCAAGAAAAATGAGATTCAAGTCGTGATCGAGGAAAAGAAAAGATTGTGGACTAAATTGCAAAATCTTTATATTCTGGTACCAAGGTAAGTTCATGTGTAAATAATGTAACATAAATGTTATTTTTAAGTTATTAATGTTAATTATATGATATGCTGATTTTTAATCGTGAAATATTATGCTTTGTGGTTAATGTTGAGTAATGTGCAAATTATGTTTACTACTTAATAAATATGAATTGCTACCGAGTATCGGTTCCGATATTCCATGGAAGACGACAAATGTGAGATCGAGGGAAAAAGCTCGTTTGAACCTTAGGAATAGATTAGGATACAAGTGAAATGTCACTAGGATGGTTGAGCATCCGAACTCGTTGAGTTGAGTCCGAGTTCACTTATGGATGCAAATGTCCGAACTCGTTGAGTTGAGTCTGAGTTCGTGAGATGTAACTAGGCATCCGAACTCGTTGAGTTGAGTCCGAGTTCTTTATGGATGCGAACGCCCGAGCTCGTTGAGTTGAGTCCGAGTTCACTTAGGGGCGGGTTAGATGATTTCTTGATTACATATGTGGCACTTATGTGCAAATTATCCATGTATCCGAGTTATATTCTGATGTGTTCAACGGGTGAAATTTCTAGTGAAATGGAAGAACACTTAAGATGCAAGCGACGTTTTGGTAAGTGTTGTGAAATGGACACTTTGGACAGGTATGTTCTTAACCCTCGGGTTGAAAATAGATACAACAATGATAAGGTGGTAAGATGAGGAATGATGTTTAGAAATGTGATATATATTTTGGTGATACCCTGCTAAAGTTGTTTGGTATATTTGTATTGTTATGTTACTTGTTATTTACATGTGAACTTACTAAGCATTTATGCTTACTCCCTCCTCTTTATTTACTGTATTTTTGAACAAGCCAGCTCGGGAATCGGGACGGGTCGAAGGTTCGATCACACTATCCAAAGGACTTTCATCTGGGTAAATGGCTTGTAAAACTTAAGTATGGCATGTATAGCAATATACTTATTTTGTGTAAATAATTTTATGATATGGCCATGTTTTGTTGAGAAAATGTTTGATATTGATAAGTCATGGTGATGGCTAATTTAGATCATGTTTGATATCATGGAAGTTTAACAGGTTATCTAGTTCATAAAAATTCATGGAAAGATGAAACTTGCCTTAAAACAGAATATTGCTGCAGCAATGACATGAATTTGAAAAATCACTAAAAATAGTATAAATGGAACTAAATGATGAATAAGTTATGAAATTGAAGATTAATGAGTCTATTTTCATGTGGATTGAACAAAACAGAAATATAAATTATATTTTATGAGATATTTAAACTTTTGTGAAACAGGGCTAGAGTGATTTCTGGATCCCCTATTTTGACTTTAAAATTCATAATAAATTTTAAAAAATAATTAAAAGTTGTTCTTTATATGTACAGGTTCGTTATTGAGTATAATTTTAAGAGAAACAAACCTCATAGTCATTTAATTTCTGTATAGAGAAATATCTGATTCGTAATACAGAGGTCGAGCGGTCAAACCACGAAGCAGGGAGAATTTAACTAATAAACTGTACTAATTGGCCCAACCAAAAATTCTAGAAAAAAATTAGAGGATAGATATATGACTCTAGATTTAGGGAAAATTTACAGATCTAGATTTCAAGTTTCGTAACTCGGTATATGATTTTTCTTGTAACTGTGACGTGGGTAGTTAGAAAGCTGTGAATGTAGAAATAAATGATTTGAAGTTCTTAATTTGATAAATATTGTTCGGTAACCCTTCAAGCTCGACTCCGGTGATGGTCTCAGGCGTGGGGGTGTTACATCCTTTACTACCACCTAACCCCCAGCCAGTTCCTGTAGCTCCCAAAGGTGTGGAATTGTTAAGACTAAACAAGCCTCCGGTTGATAAGATTAGGAAACAAGTGGCTAAAGAATTTAGAGCCAATATTGATGATGATCCCTAGTTTTCGCTTGAGAACTCTATCAGGGTATTTGATGAGCTTTCTTGCACACTGGATGAGTGCTTGAAATGTGTTATATCACTTCTGAGGGACTCAGCATATCAGTGGTGGAATACTCTTGTATCTGCGGTTCAGAAAAAATATATCAGTCAACGGTTTATTGAACAAAAACGTAAAGAATTCCTACAGCTGAAATAGGGTCATATGTTTGTGACCAAATACGAGCTAGAGTTTGTTAGGATCAGTAAGTACGCTAAAAAATGTGTTTCAACAGAGGCTCTCATGTGCAAGAGATTTGAAGATGGGCTGAATAAGGATATCAGACTGTTAGTTGGGATTTTAGAGTTGAAAGAAATAGTTGTTCTAGTCGACTGAGCTTGCAAAGCCGAAGAATTAAGCAAGGAAAAGAGAAAAGCTGAGTTTGAGACTAGGGAATTGAGAAAAAAAACACTGAATAAGTCATTTCAATATTTTTTAAAGAAATTGAAGGATTTGTATACCCGTTCGAATGTTTCAACTGGGTATCCCAACAAATATCGTGGGAAGCAATATTCGGGTTCTAAGGCCCAAACTACGTCAGTAGCAAGCATTGGTAATTCTAGGTCTAATAATCCTAAATGTCAACACTGTGGTAGATGACATCCCGGAGAATGTAGGATGAATAACTAGGCTTGCTTTTAAATGTGGCTCCTTAGATCACTTCATTCGAGATTGCCCTGAAATTATAGAGAAGGGTAATTTTCAAAATGCAAGATTGAGTAACACTGCCACTAGAGGGAGGCCTCCAAGAAATACGAGAAATGGGACCAGTAGCAAAAGTGTAACAAAAGATTTAACTGCGAGATTAAAGGTTCGAGCACCAGCTAGAACCTACGCTATTGTCACTTGCGAAGATGCGTCATCCCCTGATGTTATCACTGGTACATTTTCTCTCTATGTACTAATGTAGTTGCATTGATTAATCCTAGATCGACTCATTCTTATATTTGCATGAATTTGGTATCCAATAAGAATATGCCTGTTGATTTTAATGAGTATGTGATTAAAGTGTTGAACCCCTTAGGCAAATATGTTTTAGTTGATAAAGTATGCAAGAGTTGTCCTTTAAAGGTTTGGGGTCACTGTTTTCCGGCTAACTTAATGCTTTTACCGTTTGATAAGTTTGATGTAATTTTTGGAATGGATTGGTTGACTCTACATGACGTCATAGTGAATTGTAGACAAAAGACTATTGAATTGAAATGTCAAGATAATGAAATTCTTCAGATTTGAGTTGGGTGAGTTGCCTATTGTGATTTTGTCGATGTCGGCTTAGAGGTATGTAAGAAAAGGTTGTGAAGCTTATCTTACGTATATACTAAATAAGAAAGCATTTGAAGTGAAGATAGAATCAGTGTCGGTAGTTTGTGAATACTCGAATGTGTTTCCAAAAAAGTTTCCTAGGTTGCCACCGATCAGAGAAGTCGAATCTGTTATTGATCTAGGACCGGGAACTTCACTGATATCGATAGCTCTGTATAGAATGACTCTGACCAATTTGAAAGAATTGAAATCTCAGTTGCAACAGTTGACAAATAAAGGTTTTGCAATACCGAGTTTTTTAGCCTAGAGTGCACCAGTGTTATTCGTCAAAAAGAAAGACGAAACCATGAGACTTTGTATTAATTATCGTCAGTTTAACAAGGTTATAGTAAAGAACAAGTATCTTTTACCGAGAATTGATGATTTGTTCGATCAGTTAAAAGGGGCAACAATATTCTCGAAGATAGACTTGAGATCAGGCTATTATCAGTTGAGAGTTAAAGATTCAGATGTGCCGAAGACTGCATTCGGAACAAGGTACGGGCATTATGAATTTCCTATGATGCCATTCAGATTAAAAAATGCTCCCGCAATTTTTATAGACTTGATGAATTGAATTTTCCAACCGTATTTAGATAATTTTATGGTTGTATTTATTGATAACATCCTGATTTATTCCCAAGATGAGTCTGAGCATGCCGAACATTTAAGAATTGTATTTCAAACTTTGAGAGATAAGAAATTGTTTGCTAAATTTAGAAAAAGTGAGTTTTGGCTCTTAGAAGTTGGATTTTTGGGGCATGTTGTTTCAGCTGAAGGTATACGGATTGATCCAAGTAAAGTTTCGGTACTTGTTGATTGGAAACCATCGAGAAATGTATCTAAGGTTAGAAGCTTTTTGGGTTTGGCTAGTTATTATCGACGTTTTGTTAAGGGATTTTCGATGGTTGCTACACCTATGACCAGATTATTACAAAATGATGTGAAATTCGAGTGGTCCGAGAAATGTCAACAGAGTTTCAAGCAATTGAAAACATTGTTGACTGAGGCATCAGTATTAGTACAACCTAAGTCAGGAAAAGATTTAGTGATTTTTAACGACGTGTCATTGAACGGTTTAGGTTGTGTGTTGATGCAAGAGGGTAAAGTGATAGCTTATGCCTCGAGACAATTAAAATGACACGAAAAGAACTATCCGACGCATGACTTGGAACTAGCCATTATTGTGTTTGCTTTAAAAATTTGGATACATCATTTATTCAGCGAGAAGTGTCATATCTTTACTGATCACAAGAGTTTAAAGTATTTGATGACTCAGAAATATTTGAATTTGCGACAACGAATATGGCTCGAGTTGTTGAAAGATTCTGAGTTAGTGATCGACTATCAACGGGGAAAGTGAACGTAGTTGCAGATGCTTTAAGTAGAAAGTCTTTGTTTGCTTTGAGAGCGATGAATGCGCGGCTAACCTTATTGATGATGGATCGATTTTGGTTGAGTTGAAAGCTAGACCAGTATTTCTTCAGCAAATTTGCGAAGCTCAGAAAGGTGATAATGAGTTGAAAGCTAAAAGAGTTCAATGCAAATTAAATGGTGTTTCAGAATATCAGATTAGATTCGATGATTGTTTGAGGTTTTGAGGTAGGATTTGTGTATCGAGAAATACTAAACTGATTCAAGAAATTCTTCGTGAGGCATATAATGGTTGGCTATCTGTTCATCCATGAAGTACAAAGATGTATAATAATTTGAAGGATTTGTATTGGTGGTCAGGCATGAAAGAGACATTTCAGAGTTTGTAACGAGATGTTTGATTTGTCAACAAGTGAAAGACGGACATCAAGTGCCTTCGGGTTTTCTTTAGCCTGTCACTATACCCGAGTGGAAATGGGATAAAATTACGATGGATTTCGTATCAGGGTTACCTCTGACTCCGAAGAAGAAAGATACTGTTTGGGTTGTTGTTGATAGGTTGACGAAATCGGCTCATTTTGTTCTGGTATGTACCAATTATTCACTTGATAAGCTACCTGAATTGTACATTGCTGAGATTGTTAGATTGCGTGGGGTACCTACTTCTATAATTTCAGATAGAGATCCGAGATTCACGTCGCGATTTTTGAAGAAATTGCAAAAAGCGTTGGGTACAAAGTTGAGTTTTAATACTGCATTTAATCCACAAACAGATGGTCAATCTGAGAGAGTGATTCAATTTCTTGAAGATACGATTCATTGTTGTGTTTTAGAGTTCTAAAGTAGTTGGGAGAAATATTTACCTTTGGTCGAATTTTCTTATAACAACAGTTTTCAATCGAGTATAAAAATGGCACCGTATGAAGCATTGTATTTTTGCAAGTGTCAAACTCCACTATACTGGACCGAGCTTAGTAAGAAACAGATTCACGGGGTTGATCTGGTTAGAGAAACGGAAGAGAAAGTGAAAGTAATTCGTGATTGTTTAAAAGCAGCTTCGGATCGATAGAAATCATACGAGGATTTGAAACAGAAGGATAACAAATTTTAGATTGGTGATAAAGTGTTTCTAAAAGTGTCACCATGGAAGAAAATTCTTAGATTTGGTCGCAAAAGCAAGTTCAGTTTGGGTTTCATTGGACCGTATGAAATTATTGAAAGAATAGGGCCAGTGGCATATCACTACTTTTGCCGTCGGAGTTAGAAAGGATTCACAATGTAATTCATATGTCGGTGTTGCAATGATATCGATCAAATCCATCGCATATCATCTCATTGTCAGATATTGAGATTCGACCTGACATGACATATGGTGAAGAACCGATCAAAATGTTAACTCGAAAGGTTAAATAGTTGAGAAATAAAAGCATAGCTCTAGTGAAAGTTTTGTGGCAACGACACGGGGTCGAAGAGCCTACGTGGGAACCCAAGGAAGCTATGAGAAAACAGTACCCAAACCTCTTTTCTGGTAAGATTTTCGAGGATGAAAATCCCTAAGGGGGAGAGTTGTAAAAACCCGTTTTTGGGTCAAATTGGAACAGTGGTTTCAGGACCACAAATCTGAAGTAGAAATATTTATTTTATTAAATCTTTAAGCTCAACAACATGATAGAATAATTGTGTGAAAATTTTATTAAGAAATTTTATCGATTGAATGCTCAATTTGACTAGAAAGACTAAATTGCAATAGGTGCAAAATTTGAGTTCTATAAGTTAAATGTGTCTAATTGCTATGAAATTTTAAATTGGAGGTCCTTAAGTGGTAATTAGACCATTATACTTTAGGATGGACAAAAATGGACACGGTTAGGTGAAATTTTAAAGTTATGCATTAAGGGAATTTTAGTAATTTGGTAAATAAAGACAAAATTAACTAAATAAAAGTGTCCATCTTCTCAATTTAGTCCTCCCATAGCCAAATTTTACAAGAAGGCGTAGATAAGGTTTTGGCCAAGCTTTCAAGCTCGATTGTAAGTCCGTTCTTGTCCCGTTTTTAATGATTTTTATATTTTTTGAGATCGTTGTAACTTGATCTAGCTATTTCAAGGACTAAATTGAAAGAAAGTTAAAGTCTGAAATTATATCCATGTTAAATATGTTTGTAATTTGATGTTTGATGATAGAAAATATATGTTTTTGTTGTTAGTTAAACTACATTTGTAAAGTGATTTTCGATAAAAACGTCAAAAAGGGACTTATTTGTAAAAAGGTTATAAAATGTGTAGAAAAGTGTGAATAAATGAAAAATGTGGGCTGTTATAAGTACAAGCACTATTCGGCTAGTCCTAGGTTGTGATGAAACTAAAAGAAATTCATTTTACGAGCCTAGGTACCAAATTATAAAATGTTGAAATGGTAAGGGCAAAAATGTAATTTTAACCATATGTGATTTTAGACTGAAATGAATAGCTTGATGATTAAATAAGTTAAATGTGGTATTATAGATCAAGAAAAACAAAGTTTGGGTGTAGATCAGGGGGAAAATAAAATAACTGACAAATAAATCCCTTTTACCGTTTTTGCATTCGAGGTAAGTTCGTGTGTAAATAAACGTTATTATAAATTTATTTTAAATGCTTTAATTTTCTATGAATTGTAACACCCCGAACCCGAGACCGTTGCCGGTGTCGGACACGAGGGGTTAACAAGCCAAGTCCACATATTTGCCCACCAATTTGACATTTCCAGTCAGGCTGGAAAACTGCGTCACTGTCGCCTTAAAAATCATATCTCGAGTTTCAAAACTCGGAAACTGGTTTCGTAAATTTTCCCTGAATTTAGACTCATATATCCATCCATGGATTTATTTCTAGAATTTTTGGTTGGGCCAATTGGTACAGTTTATTAGTTAAAGTCACCCATGTTACAGGGATAGACTGCTCTGACCTTCGCGCGTTATAACTTGAATATCTCTCTGTACAGGGCTTTAATACTGGTGCCGTTTGTTTCTAATGAAACTAGACTCAAAATGGAATCTGTACATATAAGGAATGACTCCTAATTCTTTCTGGATAATTTATAGTAAATTTTTAAAGTTGCGACAGGGGACCCAGAAACCGTTCTGGCCCTGTCTCACAATAGCTTTCATATCTCTTAACATGTAGCTCCTATGACCATTTCGTTTCTTCCATATGAAAATAGACTCATCAAGGTTCATTTACATAGCTTATTCACTATTTAATACCATTCCTACAAATTTTGGTGATTTTTCACATTCACGTCACTGCAGCTGGCAGCTTCTGTTTTTAAGGTAGGTCTTACCTATTTTGTAGTCTCCATGAACCAACTAGTCTTGCCATACAAAGGTTCATATATGATCATTTTAACCATACCAATGGCTGATCATGTGACCAACACTCCCATTTCCAATCCATAATCACATCATGACACCATATATATATATATACAACCCACAAACGGTCTAAGTCCATACTCTACTTTTACGAGCCATTTTCGCATGGCCGCACACATATACATCACAACATAATTGAACCAACAAGGGTAGTCCTATACATGCCATTTCAAATTCCAACCAAAATTATACCAAGATGGAGGCTTTGATAGTGTAGATGACTTGACCTTAATGATCCCGAATCCGATTGCCATCGAGCAAAATCAGAAACCGAGAGCCAAAGCAGCGGGGTAAGCATATTTATGCTTAGTAAGTCTCAAGCAATAAATTCAGCTTTAATTAAAGCAATACATTCACATAGCCAAATGCATCATTTCATTAATACACGTTCACATAATCATACTTACTTCACCATCCCAACTCTTATGTTCATACACAAATAACGGCTTCGTTAAGGCCGATAACTCGTTCCATCATAGGAGCGGATATTCATACGCTCTTACTCCTAGCGCATAAAGCACACACCACACTTACCTTGTCATTGGGAAATTTCACAAGTGCATTAGCTAAAATTTTCCAGCAAGCTTATAATTTTCAAATCACATACCTTCGAGTTTAACCGGATATCGCTACTCGCTCAATCGCCTTGGGACATAGCCCGGTTATGGTAACCCGCACCAAGGCCTCACGGGACTTAACTCGGATATCACGATTTGCACAAATGCCTTGGTCTTAGCCCGGATAGAATGACTTCATACGAATGCCTTGGTCTTAGCCCGGATAGAATGACTCATACGAATGCCTTGGTCTTAGCCCGGATATAATTACTAGCATAAATGTCCTCGGGACTTAGCCGGATGTAGCCACTAGCACAATTGCCTTGGTCTTAACCCGGATATAATTTCCAGCATTAACATCTTGGGACTTAGCCGGATATCATTCAATTTCTCATGCGCACATACATCAATAATCATTGGACATACATATTTCATTTTCGTTACTAAGGCTCAAACACAATTATAATCACTAGCATAATCGCCTTGGACTTAGCCCGGTATCATTCAAATACTCATACACACATAGTCAATAATCAATACACATCCATACTTCATTTCACATAATTCAAGTAGGGTCACTTCTTGAGGACTTACCTCGGATGTTGTCGAACGGCTTTTACGGCTATTCGATCACTTTTTCCTTCCCCTTGTCCAATTGTGGCCCTCTAAGCTCTTGAGCTAATTCAAACAAATTCAATTTATTAAAACCTCATTGTGCTAGCTTATGGCGAATATGACAAGGGGTTTAAATGGTCATATGGCCAACCTTTAGCTTGAATACACAATGGTCATGCACATTTTATACTACATCAAGCAATTCAATACAATTCATTCGAGCATCAAGGAAAAGCTAAGGCCTTCAATAGGCTACCCAAGGCCGAATATTCATGTCCATGTTGAGGCCAATTATGCACTTAATACCTCACAAAAACAGCATGCATTTTACTAGTTAATGCTTTGCATATTGTAGCTCAAAACTTATAATATAGCATCAAGCACTCATATGTGTGCTAGGTCGAATGTGCTTGCGATTTCACAATCATTCTTCAACATCTTCTTCTTTAAACCAACATATTCATCACTTAGTTCATAACCAAAACATCATGTGCAAACATATATATACATATATGAGCATGGTCAATTTCAAGGTGTCCATAGCCATCCAAAACACAAATTTTAACTAACATGCAAGAAGCATGAACCATGCTTATGAATGCATCATGGCGAATATGACAATCATGCTCCTTTTCAACTTCAATCATGATTAAACAAAAGAAAACTCAAAATCTTACTCAAGAGTAGACAATCCATCATTGCATGCATCATCATCAAGCTTTACACTTAGCATGCAATGGCTTTATCACCATAACAACTTTGGCCAAATACCATTTCCATGGCATAACAAAGATTTGAGCCATGGCTAACATGCTCATCAAGTTAGCAACCAAAACATGCATGAAACTCCTAACACAACCTCATACATACCTTAATCTTGATGCAAACTTAGCCAAATCTCCTTCTAGATCTCTTCCAAACCAAGCATGAAGCAAAAATCCTCCTTCTTCCTTAGTTTTGGCTCAAAGAAAGGATGAACAAAATTTTTCTTTCTTTCTCTACAACTCACGGCAATGGGGGGGAATACCACACTCACACACATTTTTTTTCATTCTTTTCTTACCCATACACCTTTGTTTATTATTTCTCCTCATGCACCAACAAAACATGTTTCATGACATGTTTTGCCCATCCTCTCTTGCCATGGCCGGCCACTTTATGTTGGGGGGGAAATTTGACATGCAAATCCCTTATTTTTGCATGCATGAGCAACTAGTCATCACACATTTCCCCATCATACTTTCAAAGTTCACTACTAGGTCCTTTCTAGTGAAATTAGCATTTATAACACTAAATCGAAACATCAAAATGTCACACACAATTTAACACATATCACGTGCATCAAAATAAATTTTAATTATTTTTATGCCTCGGTTTTGTGGTCCCGAAACCACATTCCGACTAGGGTCAATTTTGGGTTGTCACAACTCTCCCCCACTTAAGAAATTTTCGTCCCCGAAAATCTTACCGGTAAATAGGTTTGGATATCGCTCTTTCATAGAGTTCTCGGTCTCCCAAGTAGCTTCTTCTATCCCGTGCTTGAGCCATAACACTTTCACTAGCGGAACCCGCTTGTTTATAACTCTTTCACTTCTCGTGATAGGATACGAATCGGTTCTTCCTCATAACTCATATTAGCTTGAATTTCAATTTCGATGGACTAATCATGTGCGATGAATCAAATCTATAGCGTCGAAGCATCGAAGCGTGAAATTTGAGTTCGGGGCAAAATCAAACGATATGCCATTGGACCGACTCGCTCGGATATCTCATATGGCCCAATGAACCTCGGGCTCAACTTGCCCTTACTACGAACTCGAGTATCTTTTTCCAAGGCGATACCTTGAGAAACACTTTATCACCCACGATACTCGATATCCTTACGCTTCAGATCCGCGCATTCGACTTCCGACGATCGGAGGCTATCTTGAGACTTTCACGGATTACTTTCACTTTCATTCAGCATCCCTAATCAAATCCACCGAAAATCTTGCTTTCACCAAGCTCACCAAAACAATGGTGTACGGCATTTACGACCGTACAAGGCCTCGTAGGGTGCCATCTTAATACTTGATTGAAAGTTGTTGTTGTAAGCGAATTCAATCAACGGCAAATACCGCTCCCATGAACCACTAAACTCGAGGACGCAACATCTTAACATATCCTCAAGTATCCGAATTATCCGCTCGGATTGACCATCGGTTTGGGGTGAAAGGCGGTCTGAAATGCAACTTGGTACCCAAAGCTTCTTGCAACTTTTTCCAAAATCGCGAGGTAAATCTCGGATCTCTATCCGACACGATGGAAATAGGCACCCGTGTAATCTCACAATCGAGAAACGTACAATTCGCTAATTTGTCCATTGAAAATCAAGACGACGGGGACAAAGTGGGCCGACTTAGTCAATCTATCTACCACGACCCAAACCGCATCCTTCTTACTTGTCGACAATGGCGGTCCGGATACAAAGTCCATTGTGACTCGATCCCATTTCCACTCGGGTATCGTGATTGGTGAAGTAATCTCGAAGGCACCGATGTTCCGCTTTCCTTGTTGACATATTAAACATCTCAAACAAAGTCGGAGATGTCTCGCTTCATACCATGCCACCAAAACCGACGTTTCAAATCATTGCACATCTTCGTACTCCGGGTGGATTGCCATTCGGCTACAATGGGCTTCATTCGAATTATCGAAATGAGTTCAATTCTTTGGAACACACAGACGACTTTTGAACCTCAAACAATCGTCATCGTCGATTTGAAATTCGAGTCCTTGTTCGAACACACTCACCCTTTTTGCGCCAACTCGTCGTCGTCTTTTCCGAGCTTCTCGAATTTGATGTATCAATAGTGGTTTGGCTTTCAATTCAGCTACTAACACACTATCGGATCGAAGCAGACAAGTGCACGTTCATCGTCGTAAAAAGCGAATAATGATTTACGACTCAAGGCATCCGCAACCACATTCGCCTTTCCGGGTGATAGTCAATGACCAGCTCATAATCCTTTAACACTCGAGCCAACGTCTTTGTCGCAGATTTAAGTCTCTTTGGGTCATCAAATATTTGAGACTTTTGTGATCCGAGTACACATGGCACCTTTCACCAAATAAGTAATGTCGCCAAATCTTTAAGGCGAATACGATGGCAGCTAATTCGAGATCACGGGTCGGGTAATTTTTCTCGTGTGGCTTTAATTGCCTCGACGATAGGCCACAACTCGACCTTCTTGCATCAATACGCAACCTAACCCAAGGAGGAGGCGTCACTATAGATGACAAACTCTTTGCCAGATTCGGGTTGCACTAGAATTGGGGCTTCAGTCAAATAAGTTTTCAGTTGATCGAAACTTTTCTGACATTTCTCCGTCCATCCGAACTTAACATCCTTTTGGAGTAGCTTCGTCATCGGCGTGGCTATCGTTGAGAAACCTTTACAAATCGTCGGTAATAACCTAAGCAAGCCCCAAAAAGCTTGAACCTCAAGTAATATTTCTGAGGCTTCCAATTAAGTATCGCTGAAATTTTATTCGGTCGACTCGAATACCCGATGCAGATACCACATGACCCACGGTTAACCTCTCTTAACGTAACTCACACTTCTTGAACTTAGCATATAATTGCTTATCCCGTAAAATTTACAAAGACTAACCGCAGGTGTTCAAAGATGTTCGGTCTCATTTCTTGAATAGACCAAGATGTCATCAATGAACACGACTACGAATTGATCCAAATATGGTCTGAAGATCCGATTCATTAAATCCATAAATACCGTAGGGGCGTTAGTGAGCCCAAATGGCATCACTAGGAACTCATAGTGACCATATCTCGTTCTGAAGGCAGTCTTGGGTACGTCCGAATCTCGGATTCGCAATTGGTAATAGCCCGATCTCAAATCTATTTTCGAGAACACTGAGGCTCCCTTCAGTTGATCGAACAAGTCATCGATACGTGGCAACGGATATTTGTTTTTTATCGTCGCTTTATTAAGCTGACGATAGTCGATGCACAGCCGTATGGTTCCATCCTTCTTCTTCACGAACAACACTGGCGCACCCCAAGGCGAACAACTCGGGCGAGCAAAACCTCTATCCACCAATTCTTGCAACTGAGCTTTCAACTCCTTTAATTCCGTTGGTGCCATACGATGACGGAGCTATCGAAATTGAGTGGTACCGGTACCAATTCGATGCCAAACTCTATCTCCGAGCAGTGGTAAACCCGCAATTCTTCGTGGAAAACATCCGGGTATTCACAAACCACGGGCACAGATTCGGGTTTCTTTTCTGATTCCTTGTCATCGAGCACGTACGCAAGGTACGCTTCACACCCTTTTCTTACATATTTTCGGGCCAACATTGCGATATTACGGTGGCAACCCTTTAAGTCCGTAGACTCAACCCGAATTATCTCATTATTCACGTACCTCAAATCGATAGTCTTGCTTTTGCAATTCACAACCGCATCGTGCATGGTCAACCAATCCAAACCAAGAATAACGTCGAATTCATCGAACGGCAAAAGCATCAAGTCCGCGGAAAACAAGAACCTCGGAACACTAGGGACTTTTCTTGCACACTTTGTTGACAAGCACGTAATGACCCAAGGGGTTCGACACCCGAATTACAACTCAGTAGACTCAATAGGCAAAGTCTTACTGGATGCTAAGGTTTCACATATATAAGAATGAGTAGAACCAGGGTCAACGAAAGCAACCACATTAGTATTGAAAAGAGTGAAAGTACCGGTAATGACACCGGTGAGGCAGCATCCTTCCGCGTGCGCGTATGGTATAAGTCCTAGCAGGAGCCCGAGCCTCGGATCTGATGGTAGCATCTCTAGATCCTCCCTGACCGCCACTAACATTGCCCATATTCCTAGGTGGCCTACCTCGAGCAGTGGTAGCACCCGGGTTTCCACTCTGACTTACATTCTGTTCAAGCATCCTCGGGCAATCCTTCATAAAGTGGTCGGTCGACCCACACTTATAGCAGGAGCGATCACGAAACCAACAGCTCCCCGAATGCCATTTGCCACAACGTGGACACTCCACCCTCTCTCGGCGATCATTTCCACCACTGGCGATCGAAGTGACTCGTGTGGTCACAGGGGGTCGATCGCGTCCTCGTCTAGAAAAGCCCGAAACGCCTCTAGACCGGCTCGCATCATCTCAAAATCTCTTCGATGCTTGTTGAAGAGACTTTCCCGAGGACCTCTTCGAATTCTCCGGTTCCCACATCGCTTTTGTTTCTCCTTTCTAAGCTCTTGACTTTACAAGCTCGCTCAACAAGTACTACGAACTCTCGTATCTCGAGAATGCCAACGAACATCCTTATATCATCATTCAGCCCATCCTCAAGCGTTTACATAATGGCTTGGACGAAATGCATTCTCGCAGCTGGCTAAGCCTCACAAATTTTCGTTCGTAGTCGGTAATCGACATAGAACCTTGCTTAAGGTCAAGGAATTCCTTCGCTTTTGGTCGATGAATCTCGATCGATATACTTTTTTGAACTCGGTTTGAAAGAATTCCCAAGTCACTTGCTCTCTAGGTACCACGAAGTCGAGTACTCCACCAATAGTAGGCGGACTCACGTAGCAAGGAGATGGTACACTTTAAGCACTCATCGGTGTACAAGATAGCTCATCGAGCACCGGATAGTGTTATCCAACCAAAATTCAGCTTGCTCGGCACCGTCGCTATCCATAGCCACGAATTGGTGGCCCTATGTTTACTGAATTCTGTCGATTGGGGCTTACTTGACCTTATTTGGTCGATTCGGAGGTATTGTAGGTCTTGGGGTTGCATTTGTCGGGAGTGGAGGTTGTGGAATGACCATGTTAGTTCGAATGTATTGGTTATACCATTCATTCATCACACTATAAAAGGCTTGCCTAGCCTCATCATTCAGATTGCTGGTCATAGGTTGAGAGTCCATGGCATTGTCCCTTGCGCGGGAGCAGGCACCACACTCTCCACATCATCAGCTATCGCTCGGTTGGGATCGGGATCCATTACTATAAACAAACACAAAGTCAAATTGTCAGAAGTCACCACACTATCGACTCATCATTTAATGGCATGTATAGCTAGACCCCAAACACATCACGGTAGTCCTAGAATCGACTAAACCGTGGCTCTGATACCAATAAAATTGTAACACCCCGAACCCGAGACCGTTGCCGGTGTCGGACACGAGGGGTTAACAAGCCAAGTCCACATATTTGCCCACCAATTTGACATTTCCAGTCAGGCTGGAAAACTGCGTCACTGTCGCCTTAAAAATCATATCTCGAGTTTCAAAACTCGGAAACTGGTTTCGTAAATTTTCCCTGAATTTAGACTCATATATCCATCCATGGATTTATTTCTAGAATTTTTGGTCGGGCCAATTGGTACAGTTTATTAGTTAAAGTCACCCATGTTACAGGGATAGACTGCTCTGACCTTTGCGCGTTATAACTTGAATATCTCTCTGTACAGGGCTTTAATACTGGTGCCGTTTGTTTCTAATGAAACTAGACTCAAAATGGAATCTGTACATATAAGGCATGACTCCTAATTCTTTCTGGATAATTTATAGTAAATTTTTAAAGTTGCGACAGGGGACCCAGAAACCGTTCTGGCCCTGTCTCACAATAGCTTTCATATCTCTTAACATGTAGCTCCTATGACCATTTCGTTTCTTCCATATGAAAATAGACTCATCAAGGTTCATTTACATAGCTTATTCACTATTTAATACCATTCCTACAAATTTTGGTGATTTTCACATTCACGTCACTGCAGCTGGCAGCTTCTGTTTTAAGGTAGGTCTTACCTATTTTGTAGTCTCCATGAACCAACTAGTCTTGCCATACAAAGGTTCATATATGATCATTTTAACCATACCAATGGCTGATCATGTGACCAACACTCCCATTTCCAATCCATAATCACATCATGACACCATATATATATATATACAACCCACAAACGGTCTAAGTCCATACTCTACTTTTACGAGCCATTTTCGCATGGCCGTATACATATACATCACAACATAATTGAACCAACAAGGGTAGTCCTATACATGCCATTTCAAATTCCAACCAAAATTATACCAAGATGGAGGCTTTGATAGTGTAGATGACTTGACCTTAATGATCCCGAATCCGATTGCCATCGAGCAAAATCAGAAAGCGAGAGCCAAAGCAACGGGTAAGCATATTTATGCTTAGTAAGTCTCAAGCAATAAATTCAGCTTTAATTAAAGCAATACATTCACATAGCCAAATGCATCATTTCATTAATACACGTTCACATAATCATACTTACTTCACCATCCCAACTCTTATGTTCATACACAAATAACGGCTTCGTTAAGGCCGATAACTCGTTCCATCATAGGAGCGGATATTCATACGCTCTTACTCCTAGCGCGCAAAGCACACACCACACTTACCTTGTCATTGGGAAATTTCACAAGTGCATTAGCTAAAATTTTCCAGCAAGCTTATAATTTTCAAATCACATACCTTCGGAGTTTAACCGATATCGCTACTCGTTCAATCGCCTTGGGACATAGCCGGTTATGGTAACCCGCACCAAGGCCTACGGACTTAACTCGGATATCACGATTTGCACAAATGCCTTGGTCTTAGCCGGATAGAATGACTCATACGAATGCCTTCGGTCTTAGCCGGATAGAATGACTCGCACGAATGCCTTCGGTCTTAGCCCGGATATAATTACTAGCATAAATGTCCTCGGGACTTAGCCGGATGTAGCCACTAGCACAATTGCCTTGGTCTTAACCGGATATAATTTCCAGCATTAACATCTTGGGACTTAGCCGGATATCATTCAATTTCTCATGCACATACATCAATAATCATTGGACATACATATTTCATTTTCAGTTACTAAGGCTCAAACACAATTATAATCACTAGCATAATCGCCTTGGGACTTAGCCCGGTATCATTCAAATACTCATACACACATAGTCAATAATCAATACACATCCATACTTCATTTCACATAATTCAAGTAGGGTCACTTCTTGAGGACTTACCTCGGATGTTGTCGAACGGCTTTTACGGCTATTCGATCACTTTTTCCTTCCCTTGTCCAATTGTGGCCCTCTAAGCTCTTGAGCTAATTCAAACAAATTCAATTTATTAAAACCTCATTGTGCTAGCTTATGGCGAATATGACAAGGGGTTTAAATGGTCATATGGCCAACCTTTAGCTTGAATACACAATGGTCATGCACATTTTATACTACATCAAGCAATTCAATACAATTCATTCGAGCATCAAGGAAAAGCTAAGGCCTTCAATAGGCTACCCAAGGCGAATATTCATGTCCATGTTGAGGCCAATTATGCACTTAATACCTCACAAAAACAGCATGCATTTTACTAGTTAATGCTTTGCATATTGTAGCTCAAAACTTATAATATAGCATCAAGCACTCATATGTGTGCTAGGCCGAATGTGCTTATGATTTCACAATCATTCTTCAACATCTTCTTCTTTAAACCAACATATTCATCACTTAGTTCATAACCAAAACATCATGTGCAAACATATATATACATATATGAGCATGGCGAATTTCAAGGTGTCCATAGCCATCCAAAACACAAATTTTAACTAACATGCAAGAAGCATGAACCATGCTTATGAATGCATCATGGCGAATATGACAATCATGCTCCTTTTCAACTTCAATCATGATTAAACAAAAGAAAACTCAAAATCTTACTCAAGAGTAGACAATCCATCATTGCATGCATCATCATCAAGCTTTACACTTAGCATGCAATGGCTTTATCACCATAACAACTTTGGCCAAATACCATTTCCATGGCATAACAAAGATTTGAGCCATGGCTAACATGCTCATCAAGTTAGCAACCAAAACATGCATGAAACTCCTAACACAACCTCATACATACCTTAATCTTGATGCAAACTTAGCCAAATCTCCTTCTAGATCTCTTCCAAACCAAGCATGAAGCAAAATCCTCCTTCTTCCTTAGTTTTGGCTCAAAGAAAGGATGAACAAAATTTTCTTTCTTTCTCTACAACTCACGGCAATGGGGGGAATACCACACTCACACACATTTTTTTTCATTCTTTTCTTACCAATACACCTTTGTTTATTATTTCTCCTCATGCACCAACAAAACATGTTTCATGACATGTTTTGCCCATCCTCTCTTGCCATGGCCAGCCACTTTATGTTGGGGGAAATTTGACATGCAAATCCCTTATTTTTGCATGCATGAGCAACTAGTCATCACACATTTCCCCATCATACTTTCAAAGTTCACTACTAGGTCCTTTCTAGTGAAATTCGCATTTATAACACTAAATCGAAACATCAAAAATGTCACACACAATTTAACACATATCACATGCATCAAAATAAATTTTTAATTATTTTTATGCCTCGGTTTTGTGGTCCCGAAACCACATTCCGACTAGGGTCAATTTTGGGTTGTCACATGAATTGTGCAAATGACTCTACAGACACGTTCGATGACGTTTTGGCAAGTGAGAAATCCCAATCAAACCATAGGAATAGATTAGGATACAAGTGACATGTCACTAGGGTTTTCTGTTATGTGATCCGGGTGCTAGTCCTGTACGTCCTACCGATGGCTGAGTATATCAGCATATGTTGTGGTTACTTGACAGCTTGTGTGAGCAGCATCGTGTAGCCATGTCTTGACTGACAGCTTGTGTGAGTAGGCCCGTCAATGGCTCAAGAGCGAGCACATATGTGTTATGAGATAGAGGTGGCAATGGCTACATATGTGGCACCTTGTGTGCAAAATTTCCCGAGTATCCAATATTTTTATTCCGAGTGGTTCATTAGGTATGCCAAAGATGAGAATAAGTATGAAACCATTTTAAGTTGGTACAGGTATGTGCACAAAACTTATGATTATTAAATTCACAAAATGATGAACCCAAGGTAAGTTTGTGATGGAATGAACTATGGTTATGAGATTATGGTAAATTACATCGTCTTATATTTAGTATTTGAAAGTTAAATGTATGGTAAGATTTGCTTATTTATTTCATACGAGCTTACTAAGCTATATAGCTTACTCTGTTTTATTTTCTCATGTTTTATAATGTCACCAAGCTAGCTCAGATTGGAGATCATCAGAGATCGCATCACACTATCAAACTGTCATTTTGGATATCAGTGATCTTAAACATTTTGAGTGTATGGCATGTATAGGGACTTGGTCATTTTGTTATATGTTTCATCATGATTTTTGCCAAATGTATTGGCCTGTAATTGTCAAGGGTTTGATTTGGTATTTGGCCATGTAAATGTGCTTATTTTGGTTAAATTGGTTGTAAGCACATATATATATATATATATATATATGCCCATATGTGCCAGTGCCCCTTTTGTGATATGCTTTAAATTGATTTGCTAAATGTTGATTGTGGCTTATTGACTTGTTGTGAAATGGATGAGTTTGGTTTATTGGTATGATGGACTATCTGGATAAGTTAATGCATATTGAAAGTAGTCTTTGTGGTGTTTTGAATATGAATTTGGTATGTTTGATTTGGCATAATGGAATGTCATGAGTATGATACATGTTGACATTGCATTGACTTGTGTTTGCCATGATTATGGATGTTTTGGTTGCCTGAGCCTGTCATGGTTTATGCCATTGAATTTGTTTATGTCACACACGACCTGTCCCATCGGCATGTGTTTTGCCCATGTGTCCCCTACAACTAAATTTTGAGAAATAGAATGCTGAGAATTGAGCACACGGGCAGAGACAATGGCATTTGCCTCAGTCATGTAAGGGAAACGACCCTGACTTGGACTTGTGTCCTGGCCGTGTGAAGTCTGTACCTATTCTATGAAAATTAATTAACAACATGGCCTAGCAATGCTTTGCAAAACAGAGAGTTCCAAGGGTTAGGGACACGAGCGTGTGTGACCACACGACCTTCCCACACTGGCATGTCCCAAACCACACGGGCGTGTGACCCAGTACATAGCAAAATTTTTCTATGTTTTGTAAAATTCCCTGAGTTATCATTTTAGTCCTAAACTACTTCCAAAGCATGTTTTGGGTAGCCTCGTGGGCTCGTATTAGGGATTTTATCACTTTATGATTGAATACAAATGGTTTTTTTCCAACCCCTGTACATGTGCAGTTCTTTCTTGACTCTTTGTACAAGGACTGCTCCTACGCTATGGCCACTTGCATCGCACATTATCTCGAAAGGATAATTCCAATTTTGTGGTTGAACGATGGGTGCTGAAATGAGCTTATGTTTGAGTGTGTCGAATGCGTCCCTCTATGATTGGTCAAACTCGTACTCCTTGTCCTTCTGTAAGAGATTGCAAAGTGGTTGCACAATTTTTGGAAAGTATATAATGAACCTCCTGTAGAAACCTACATGACCAAGGAAAAAACGAATCTCCCTCATAGTTGTGGGGCATGGCAATAAGTTAATGATGTCGATTTTTGCTTTATCGATAAAAATTCTTTCAGCAGAAATGATATGACCTAGAATTAATAATTTATCTACCATAAAATGGCATTTCTCATAATTTAGAAAAAGATTAAATTCTATGCATCTTTCCAAATGTTTTTCAAGATTTGACAAACACAACTCAAAAGACTCACCATACACAGTAAAGTCGTCCACGAACACCTTAATTATTTTCTCAACGTAGTAAAAAAATATACTTACCATGCACTTCTAAAACGTGTCTAGTGCATTACAAAGTCCAAACGACATTCGTCTGTAAGCAAACATGCCAAATAGACATGTAAACATCATTTTCTCTTGATATTCCAGTGCTATTGAAATCTAGAAAAACCCTGAGTAACCATCAAGACAACAATAATGAGACTTCCTAGCTAAACGTTCTAACATCTATCCAATAAAAGGAAGTAGAAAATGATCTTTCCGTGTTAAGGAATTCAACTTCCTGTAATCGATACAAACTCTCCACCCATTTTGGACCCGAGTGGGAACCATCCCACTTGTCGAAGTCTCAATTACGGTTACACCAGTCTTTTTCGATATTACATGGACTGGACTGTCCCAATTACTGTAAAAAAATGGGATAGATCATCCTAGCATCAAGTAACTTTTGAACTTTTTTCCTTACCACTTCCATCATGGGTGGATTAAGACGCCTTTGAGCCTCTATTTTGGGAATAGCATTATCCACAACTTGAATTTTATGCATGCAAGCCGAGGGGCTCAACCCCTTAATATTGGGTATCATCCATCCAATTACCTCTTTATAGTCTCTAAGAACCCGTACCAAGTTTTCCTCTTCTACCTTCGATATTGTACTCAAGATTATTACCGGTAAGGTATTCCTTTTACAGAGAAAAGCGTACTTTAAATGGTCTAGAAGTGGTTTGAGTTCCAACTCTGGAGCTTGCAAAACAGATGGTACAAGCTTATTTTATGAAGGAGATAATTCAAAGATTTTACCTGGATTGTTTTGTGATTGTGATGCCTTCATATGAGCCATTGTTTTGTGAACAAACTCTTCAAAGGTTATATGTTCCTCTAGTTCCTCCATGGCATCAAAGTCTAGACTTTTGCAAAAAATAATTCGTAATTCATCCTCGTCATGATATTCTAAATATAATTTGGTTAAAGGATCAATTATATCAAATTAGAAACATTAGAAATCATGCTAGGGCAGTTCATGGCCTCATAGACATTGACATTCACCACTTCCCCATCGAACTCCATAGTGAGTATCCCACTTCGCACGTCAATTTTCATTTGTGCGGTACTCAAAAATGGCCTCCCAAGAAGTATGTTAGACGAATTAGCCAAATTGTCATCCTCCATGCCGATAATGTAGAAGTCTGCAGGAAATATTATCTCGTTTACCTTGACAAGAACTTCCTCTAACAATCCTTCGGATGCACCACAGATCCATCTACAAGCTGAATAATTACACCTCTTTCCTTCAAAGGACCCGCCTTAAGTAGTTTACAATTTGACAAAGGTATAACATTAATTGATGCGCCTAAGTCGCACATTACTTTTTTAATTTCGATAATACCTATTTTACAAGATATGAGAAACATACCCTAGTCCTTACATTTGGGTGGTATTTTCATTTGCAGAACGACAGAGACATTTTCTCTGACACTTACCTTTTCATTGCCTAGGAGCTTCCTCTTACTCATGGATAATTCTTTTAAGAATTTTACGTACCGTGGAATCTGATTGATCACATCAAGAAAAGGTATGTTGATTTCTACCTTTCGAAAGGTGTCGAGGATCTCCTTCTCTTCTCATTCCTTTTTGCACTGGACAAGTCTTCCAGGAAATGAAGGTGGTATTGCAAATGATTATTGTGGTGCAGATTCTACTAGAGCCTCCGTGTCAAATTTCTCCTTATCTCGACTAGTGTCGTGGGCACGACTCATGTCAAGTATGGACTCCACAACCTTTCCACTCTTCAATGTCATAGCACTTGCATTGTATCGAGGGTTTGCCTCAATTTGGGATGGTAGCTTACCATGGGACTCCAAACAGCTAACCGTGAGTGTGAGTTTGCTCACTTGCTTATCCAATTTCTGCAAATGCATGTCCATTTTTTGTTGAAATTTCTCAGCACTATTGGCTAGCCTTTCCACCATGGCTTCCAAAGACGACTTTGGGGGTGGTAACTGTTGATTTTGAGGCGACCTTTGTTGGTACAGTTGATTGAATCGCGGATTCAACCCATAAATTAGTTTCAGGTGATCTTTCCACCCCACATTATATGAGTTCGTGTAGGGGTCAAATCGCCTTTGGGGCAGTCTTGGAAAGTTCCCGACAATATTTGCTTGTTTTGTCGAATCCTCGTGTAAAATCAAACATGAGTCTGTCGGATGGTCTAGCTTAGCACAAATTTTGCATAGCCATGTTGGGCCCGTTTTATCTGTAAGCAAAGTTTGATCAACGTTAGTTAGCTTATCAATTTTATCTTCTAAGGATAAAGAACTTAACCCATGAACCCGTGCCGTGGGTTCTGTGGCCGGTCGAAATTGTTGAGAGTTAGCAGCCATTGTCGAAATCAACTTCCATGCTCTTTAAGGAGTCATATTAACTAGTGTCCCTCCACTTGCAGGATCTATCATTTTTATTTCCATTGGGAGCAATCCTTCAAAGAAATACTACAAGAGTGACTGTTCAGTCAATCCATGTTATGGGAAACTTGCACACAACTTTCTATATTGCTCACAGTAATCGTAGAGCAATTCAGTCTCCTTCTGGTGAATTCCTACGATGTCCCTCCTTATTTTGGCTGCTCGAGCTACAAGGAAGAACCTGTCAAGAAACAATCGAGACATGTCAGACCATGTGTTAACAGATCCCAGAGGTAAATAAAATAGCCACTCTCTAGCAAAGTTAGCTAGTGAGAAAGGAAAAGCACGAATTTTGATTTGGTCTTCGATTACTCCCTGGGGCTTCATGTTTGTGCACACCATATGGAATTCCTTAAGGTAGGTGTGTGGATTTTCATTCTGTAGTTCAGGGAAGGTGTGTAGTAAATGAATCAAACCCGATTTTAACTCAAACAGCGTTCCTCTCGTAGAAAACGCTATACATAAGGGTTGTTGTTCATCTGGTACAGCCGCAAGTTGGCATATCGACAGTTCGGCCATCTCGTTTGGTTCGTCAAACGAGAAAATTTTCTCATTGTATGATATGGTTTCGATTCCAGGATTTGGCTGTTACCACGTTATATGGCTTCTCTTCACAGTTGTTGGGCCAATTTCCCGATTTCTAGTTCAAACTCTAGGGTTCCCAATTCTGAACTAGTCATAAGCTAAACAAATAAAAATTAGAAAAAATATATCCGATCTCCTGCAACAGCGCCAAAATTTGATGGGCGTTGAAACCACCAAAAATAATTCCTACAAAAATAACTTTAAATAGTAGTAAATAGTGGTAGTAGGGTCAAGTCCACAGGAATTGGATGTTATAATCAACTTCTGCATTTATCTTGTGAACAAAACAATTTCCGTGTCGAAGGTCGTGGCAAAGGTCGTGCCCATGACTCCAAACAGACCTACAAAAATATTAACAAATAAATTTGGGGGTTTTGAAAATGTTGAGAAAGTAAATAATCGAATCAACATAAATAAAAATTAATTAATATTAGAAATAAATTTGGATCGAGAAATAAATTTAGACTTTTGTAAACAGAGGTAATAAGCCTTAGCCCTAGACTCGGTAGATTCCGGATTAAGAATCAATCCTCAAAAATTAATCTTCTCCTTTGAATGATAAGATGGTTATAGCAGTTAAGAATGCCCTAACCACCAATTCTTTCTCTCGTAGCTGGTCCCTGTACGACCTGCAAACTAACCTTACCTATTATCTAACCCAGATACACGTGTTCCCGATTCAAGATCCCGACAGCCTTGCGCTCTAAAGAACCCAACTCAAATTAACAGCCTCAACCACGTGGGTCGATTAAACCCGATCACTTCTTCCTTGATTTGTTCTCATAGATCCGAATACAGCACGGTTGACTCATTTCTCCAACTGTCAACAACACGACTGCAATCCATCGTACACTTTTTGACTTGGAATTGAGTTAACCTTAACGAATGAAATTTCAATCCTGATACTTAGGAAAAATGAGAATACCGATTAGAAGGATTTTTAGCACGAATACGTATCTCATGATTCCCGACCAAAAAGAACACTAGCCTAAAGCTAAGACAAAATTTAGTGTAACATGGTTTTAATCATGCTTGTAGGTTATGGAAGATGATTGGATTTGTATGAATGATGGTGGAAATTGGGAAAGAAAAGGACTTGGAAAATAACTAGACGAATTTTGAAAAAGAAACAAGAATTGGAAACAAAGCAATAGAATGTTACACACCAATTCAATTCCAAATTGAAACCAAAATGGGAAAAATAGATGTGTCTTTCTTAAATGCATAAAGGCCCTATTTATATACATGGAATTTACTAATTTTGGCCTTAAACACTTTAACATAAAATCAAAATAAATAAATAATAAAATAATATTTTTTTCTATTTTTGGCTTTTACAAAGTCAAAAATTTTGATGACTCATTCGTTTTCTCCATATTTTTTATTCGGCCTCATTTTATTGATCATGTTTCAATTTGGTCCTTTTCTGCTTATTTTTGTCTCTTAGCGTCTCAATTGAATCCCTAACAAGATTAAAACATAAAAGCATTCATTTAGCTGGGATCAATTCAGAAATAAACCGAGTTAAACACAAAATGTCATGCAAATTAACATGTTATCATTTAATAATTTTTGTAACATCCCAATTTTGGGTCTAGTCAAAATAATGGTTTTGAGACCACAAATCCGAAGTAGAAATAATTATTTTATGATTTTTATGAGGTCTATGATATAATTGCATACTTGTGTGAAAAATTTCATGAATAAATTTTATTGATAAAGTGTCCAATTTGACATTTAGAACTAAATTGCAAAAGTTGCAAAATGTGAGTTCTAGAAGCTTTAAGCATGAAATTGCCATGGATTATTAACAAGAGGTCCTTAAATACCATTTTTCCCAATTTCTATTTTTATGGACAAAAATGGACATAGTTAGGAAAATTTGAAAGAAATGCATTAAATGGCATTTTGGTCATTTGGTTTATAAAATAATAAAAAGGGAAAATTGAATCAAAATTTTCTCATATTCTTTTTGTGTGTGCAAAAAATTAGAAGGGTCATAGCTAGGGTTTTTCTTCAACTTTCAAACTCGATTGTAAATACACCCTAGCCTCGTTTTTAATATTCTTTATGTTTTTGAAATCCTTGAAGTATGATCTACCTATTTCTAGCCTTATTTTGAGTTAGGGTTCATGTTTAAAAATTGATCCATGTGTGACATGCATGTATTTTGATGTTTAATGGAGGAATATGAAAGTTTGATGTGTGATAAACATCTTTCTCTAAGTGATTTTTTATGGAAATGCATAAAAATGACTTATTTGTAAAAGATGTAAAATGTGTAGTAAAAATCTGCTTTTGATGAAAAATGTGGACTGATATAAGCATGTGTGTGGGTTGGCTAGGCTTGAGTAATAAAGAAAATGAGTACCTTTCATTTTACGGTCCTAAGGACTAATTTGTAAATATGTCAAAATTTAGGGGTAAAAAGGTAATTTTATCAAAGTATGAGTTATGGACTTAATTGAATAATGTGTGTAATAAATAAGCTAAATTTGGTATTATAAAGCAAGAAAAATGAGGAACGGACCTTGACTGGGGGAAAAACAAGGTGTACGACGATTAGATCTGTTTTTACTATTTTTGTACCTAGGTAAGTTCATGTGTAAATAATGCAAATTATATCATGTTTTAATACTTTATTAATGTATGAATTTCTACGTTTAATTGTTATAATGAGCGTATGAACGATATTATGGTCAATAAGAATGACATTGTGAACGAGTTCGACGAAGATGTGATATTGAGAAAATCTCGTTTGAACCTTAGGAATAATTTAAGATACAATGTGACATGTCACTAGGAACTATGTGATTATGAGCTCATGAGATTATGTGATGTATGTAATGTGATCCGGGTGCCGATCTTGTGCGTCTACTGGTGGCTAGGTAGCCCGGCATGTGTTGCGGGTACCTGTCAGCTTGTGCGAGCAGTCCGTGTAGTTACGTCCTGACTGTCAGCTTTTGTGAGTAGGCCCATGATTAGCTTGAGAGTGAGCAACATGTGATATGTGATATAGGGTAGCATGTGGCTACGTATGAAGCACTATGTGCAAGCTTTTCGTGTATCCGATAGTATTCCAAGTGTTCAATGGGAAAATTAGTGGGTTATTCGACAAGTAAGTCAATGATGAGGAGTTATGAGAATGTGTTACGAGTTGGTATAGGTATGTACGAAAAACTCATATGAATGAGCTCGGTATGTGATGAACCTTTGGTGAGATTGAAAATGAGTAAGTTATGCCTATGGAACTATGATGACATATACGTAAATTATGTTATGTTAATTGTATAATATTCATGATTATCTTGCTATTTATTTGCATGTGAACTTACTAAGTTTTATGCTTACTCCCCTCTCTTTTCCATTTCTTGTAGTATCTCCAAGCTATCTCGGGGATCAAAGGACGTCGGTGTAACATCCCTAACCCATATCCGACACCAGAATATGGTTACGAGGCATTACCAAATAACACATCTCATTCACATACATTTATACAATCATAATTAAAATCCATTCATATGAATCATATTATCCTTAGTAAGGTCTTACGAGACCTTAAAATATGCTTAAAAGTGGTTCGGGACAAAACCAATAACATTGCAAACTTTGGGAAACTTAGAAAATTTTCCAACATTTAAGGGTCACACGCCCGTGTGAACAGGCCGTGTGCCTCACACGGTCACCAGACACACCTGTGTCACAGGCCGTGTGAAAATAGGGCGTACACATTGACTTGCACCACACGGCCGAAGACATGCCCATGTGCCATGGCCGTGGGAAAATTAGTGAGGTTACTGACTTGGCTCACACGGCTGACCACACGCCCATGTTCCAGCCCGTGTGCCACACACAGGTCAATAGACACGCTCATGTGTCAAGGCCAAATCAAAACTATAAGGTATACTGACTTTAATTCGAAAGGTACCCCAGGGGACACACGGCCATGTAACATGACCGTGTGGACAAAAATAGGCCATTTGAAAAGCCAATTTGCCACCCTTTTTCTCATGTACACCTAGCCATCAAAGTGGTATCATTTCAACACATATATAAGTAGCAAAAATATTCCAATTCAATCACATATCACGCTATCTATCATCAACCAATTCAACTACTCAATTTCATAATCCAAAACACACCAAAACATTATACCAAAATCATCCAAAAATAACATAACTTATAATTGCATTTCACTACCTTTCCATTAACTAAATCATACCTCTCAAACATATCAAATCATCATCCTCAATTCATACCAAAATATATCAACTTCCAAGAAATAATATCACAACACATAACTGTCCAAAAGTGCATTCATACAACCACTCCAAACAAGCCATCACTTAGGACATTATATACCTCAAATATATCATTTGTCAAACATATAATTCAAGACAGCTTAAATGGCCATATTCCAACATTCACAAGCCAAATCTCATGGCTATAATCACAACTCAAAATATACCAAAATGACAATAGCCTATACATGCCATATACCATATATACAAAGCTTCAAAAGTACCAATGAGATGATCAATAGTGTGATGACGTTTCCCGATGATCCCCGAGTCTGTACTAGCTTCAATAATCTAAAAACATGGAAAGAACTCACAAGTAAGCTTTAAAAGCTTAGTAAGCCATATACAAATAAATTCAGCACAAGAATATTTACATAACAAATCAAATATGCTAAACATAGCTATTCCCATTCAATCTCACAAACATTTCTCATTGAACATATATTCAATATCTTAATCGGGTTTATCAAATACTTTCCCTTTCAATACTCATGTAAATCTCATACATAGCTGAGTCACTTAGCTAATTCACATATTCTTTCTCAACTTGACTTTTCCCATTGAACCGTTCGAATTCATTAAGGATACTCAGAAATCACATAAACTCGTACAATGCCATATCCCAGATATGGTCTTACATGTTATCATATATCGATGCCACTGTCCCAAACAGGGTCTTACACAAAATCGATTAACGATGCCAATGTCCCAAACATGGTCTTACACGTAATCTTAATACAATGCCAATGTCCCAGACATGGTCTTACACATAATCACATCTCGATAACCTAATGTCATGACATCTGTATCCTATACTATTCCTAAGGTTCGTACGGGACTTTCGGATATCGTAACTCTGCCGATTCTTGCTTGTAATTGTTCGTTCAACATTCATTGAAATTCAATCATAATAAAACATATATAATTTAATGTAAATACGTTTATTTGAATATGAACTTACCTCATAGTCGAAAAAGACGAATTAGATCGATTACTCGATAACTTTCGATTTCTCTCGATCTAAATTCAGTTTCTTTCTTTCAGGATCTATATAAATTCAAAATTAACTCTTTTATTCTTCAATTCATTCAATTTCATCCAAAGCACACAATTTGGGGAATTTTACACATTAACCCCTATAATTTCACATTTTCTCAATTTAGTCCATATTTCATAAAAACACAATTTACAAAAATTTCAACTAAACCCAAGCTAGCCAAATATCTATAGGCTCCATAATAGCCCATGTTTATCAATATTTCAGACATTTAAAAACACATTTTACATTTTTCACAAATAAGTCCCTTTTATGCAATTTCACTAAAAATCCCTTTACAAAACATCAATATATATCATCAAGCTTTCAAAATTCATCAAAAATAATTGAAAAGCTGAAGCACTCATCAATTTCAACTCACAAATTCATCAACAATTTTAAAAATTAGGGTACAAGCTAGCTAGATTACTAAGCAACGATCACAAAAATGTAAAAATTATCAAAAATTGAGCAAAGAACACTTACTAATCAAGCCTACAAGTGTCGAACCCTAAGGCAATATTTTTGGCTTCTTTTTCCATCAACATTCGGCTATCAAAGTAAAAGATGAACAAAATTTCTTTTTTGTTTTTATTATATTATCATTTATAATCATTTTACAAATTTAACCTTAATTAAAACCATTATAAAACACATAATATAAGGCCATTAATGTCCATTAACCTTATCAATGGCATAATAACACCATAAGGACCTACCATTTAATAAGCCATAACAATTTGGCACTTTTAACTTATAGCATGCTATTTTTGCATTTTATGCGATTAAGTCCTTTTCTCAAATTAACCACTTAAACAATAAAATTATCACACAAAACTTTCACACATACATAATCACACACTGTAAACATATAAAATAATATTAAAATTATTTTATGACCTCAGATTTGTGGTTCCAATACCACTATTCTGATTTAGTTAAAACTGGGCTATTACAGTCGAAGACTCGATCACACTATCAATTGGACATTTGGGTATAGTTAGTCTTAAAATTTTGAGTATGGCATGTATAGGGACTTGGTCTTTTTGTTATATGTCATATTGGTATAGCCAAATGTGTTGGCTTATGATGATATTTGATTCATTTTGTATAAGGCCATAAGATGTGGCTTATATTAATTACTGGGTTGTAAGCCTATTTTTTCAAGCACATATGTGCCCATGCAATTGTGATGTGGTTGGTCGTTGTGTGTATGTGATGAGATGTGTCGGGGCTATGAATGCTTAATGCTTAAATGAGAATTGGTGAGTTGGGCTTGACAAAGAATGAAGTTGTATGCATGTATAAGTAAAGATGAAATGATCATGATCATGTCTTGTTTGTGTATGTTTAAGTGCCTTTGAAGTCATGTATGTGTTTGTGAAAATAAGGGTGGCAATTGGCTTGGAAAATAGCCTCAAAGTTATCCACACGGGTAGGCACACGAGCTTACGTCTAGGCCATGTTGACACACTGTCAGCCCCATGGATATGTGTTCCGACTGTGTGTCCCCGCACCCTAGTTAGGTAAAATAGAATGCCCAGTAGTAAACACACGGGCAAAGACATGACCATGTGTCTCAGCCATGTGAAGGGCACGACCTCCGGACATGAGCGTGTGCCCTGGTCGTGTAAAGTCTGCACCTGATTTTTGGAATTTAATCCACCACACGGCCTAAGTACATGGGCGTGTGACTTGGCCGTGTGACCCTATTTTGTTGATGATATCATAAATAGAGAGTTACACGAGTTGAGGACATAGGTGTGTCCCAAGCCACACAGGCATGTGTGACCACACGGCCTACCCACATGGACGTGTAACCCTCCAAAATAAGAAAATTTTCTAAGTGTTGTAAAAGTTTCAAAAGTTCTCAGTTGAGTCCTGAACTACACCCGATGTATGTTTTGGGCCTCGTAGGCCCATATGAGGGACGATATGTATGTTAATGAATGTTTATGTTTGAGTCTGATAATGCCTTGGACCCTGTCCCGATGTCGGATACGGGTAGGGGGTGTTACAATTTTAACTTAAGAAACAAATAAAATAAAACATTCATGATCTTCCTTAGTGGATTTTTTGTAACTGCCCAATTTAGAACCTAGTCAGAATAGTAGTTTTGGGACCAAAAATCTGAGTCAAAAAAATATTTTACTATTATTTTCTGTGTTTAAAGCATGACATGTGATATGTGTGAAAAGTTTATCGTTTGTGTGCTCATTTTTATAAAAGGACTTAATCATGTAAAATGTAAAATTGGCTAGCTATTTGTTAAAGTGCTACATTGTTATGGTTTTTATAATGTGGAGTCCTTATGATGTAATTTAACCATTAGAAATATGCATGGACAAATATGGACAACCATTAAATGGATTATAAGTTAAATAGCTATGCGTAAACTAGTAAATTATGCATAAATTAAAGATTAAATAAAACAAATTAAAATTATGTGTTATCATCAACCTTATTGCCAAATTTGATGAAGAATATAAAGCTTGAAGGTGTTTTTAGGGTTCAGCCATGTTCACGCTTAATTAAAGGTCCGTTTGTATTCTGTTTTCGATGATTTTTACGTTTTTGTAATTGTTGCTTCATGTTCTAGCTAGCCTATGCCTCAATTTTTGAAAGTGTTGTTGGTTTTGAAAGTAATGCTTGAGCTTTGTGATAGATGATGATGAAAAATGAATTGTTGTTGATAGATTTTAATGTTTTGTAAAGTGATTTTTAGTGAAATTGTATATTAAAGATTAAATTGTGGAATTTGTAAATTGAGGAGTCAAAATGAAAAATATGGATTGCTAGTGACTATATAAAAATTCATCTAAGCATGAGAAATGTGAAATTGTGTGTATTTTGTGATTTTATGAAATAAGGACTAAAATGTCAAAATGTGAAATTTTAGGGGTTAAGTTGTAAAATACCCTAATTATGTGTTTGTGAATTGAAATGAATAAATGTGTGATTAAATTAGTGAAATCTAGATTTATTTAGATTGAGAAAGAAAGAAATCAGAATTAGATTGGGGAAAGTTGAAGGTTGTAGAATAATCGACTCGTTTAGCCGTTCTCATTTCCGAGGTAAGTTCATATGCAAATAAATGCATTTCAATTGAATAATATATGTTTGTTTGTTGTGGAAATGTATTGAATTGCTATGAGAGCTGAATAACTGAATCTAAGAAAGTATCGACAAAGTTACGACATCCGAAAGCCCCGTACAAACCATAGGAATAGTATAGGATACATATGTCATGACATAGGATTCCGAGGTGTGATATCGTGTAAGATCACATCTAGGACGTTAGCATCAACTTGAGATTTATGTGTAAGACCATGTCTGGGAAATCAGCATCGTATATAATTTTTTGTAAGACCCTGTCTGAGGCAGTGGCATCGATATTTGATTATATGTAAGACCATGTCTGGGACGTTGGCATTGTACGAGCTTTCTGAGCTATTCGAGTATCCTTATCACTTCTGAATAGTTCAACGGGCATTATTGAGAAATAAATGATCAAATGAATGTGTATCTAATTCAGGTACGTACAAAAGATATATAAAATTTGGCAATGAGAAGTAAGAATGAATATGATCATTTGAGATGTGAACTATATGAAAATGTGGTGTGTTTATAAGCAAATGATTATGAACAATTGAACTATATGAGAAATATGACCTTGCAATTGTGTTTTGCCATGATTAATATGTATGAATTGGTCTATAATTGTTTATGTGATTAGTTTATTTGTATATGGCTTACTTTGTATGTTTTTCAATTGTTTTATAGATTATCGAAGCTACCGTGAGCCCGGAGATCATCAAGGATTGTCGACAAACTACCAAACGATATTTTGGTACTTTTGATGTTGTAAATATTAATATATGGCATGTATAGGCCAGTGATGTTATGATATGTGTTATGTGTATTTCTTGACATGTGATATGGCATGAATATGATTGAGACTATGGGATTTGTTTTGGTAGTTGAAATGGTAAGGGCTTGATATGATTTTAAGTTAGGTTAAATGTTGTTTAAGACAAATGGATTGGTATGATTTTAGTACATGAAATTGGTATGCTTTGATATGAAATTGAGTATGAAACTGATTGGTGATATCGTGGATTGAATTATATGTGTTTGGGTATGGCTTTGGTTGCCATTTGGTCACGATTTATGCATTGATTGTGTAATATCCCAAATTAGGGCCTAATCGGAATAGTGGTTTCGTGACCACAAATCCAAGATAGAAATAATTATTTTATAATTATTTTAAGGTTTATGATATGATTGCATGATTGTGTGAAAATTTCGTGACGAAATTCTATGCATAAAGTGCTTAAGTTGAAATTAGGGACTAAATCGAATAATTTGCAAAACTTGTATTCTAGAAGTTTTTAGTATGAAATTGCTTTGGAATATTAATGAGGAGGTCTTAAATAAAAATTTGACCAATTTCTAAAATTTTGGACAAAAATGGGCTTATACATGAAAATTTTCAAAGAAAGGTATTAAGGGTATTTTAGTCATTTTATGATTAAAATTAATTAAAAGGGAAATTAAGGCCAAAATGTGTTCATCTTCATCAAGCCTTGGCCGAATCTTACCTCTCTCCATAGCTAGGGTTTCTTTAACTTCCAAGCTTCATAGTAAGTGATTTCAAGCCTCGTTTTTAATGATTTTTATGTTTTTGAAATCCCGATAGCTCGATCTAGCTTATGCTAGCAATAATTCAACCTAGACTTCATATTTGGAAAAATACCCATAGGTGAAATTTGTGTATTTTGGTGTTTTATGATAGAATATGAGGTTTTAAATTATGTTAGACAACTTGTGCTACTCGGTTTGAAGTGAAAACGAGTAAAAGGGCTTAATCGGTAAAAATACCTAATATTCATAAGTACATGTTAGAGTGTGAATTTGATGTTGCCATAGAAGGTATAAATGATCAGCATGTCATAAAACATAAGAAAATAGGACGAGGTTTAATTTACAAGCCTTGGGGAAAAAGTGCAAATATGTGAAAATTTAGGGGCAAAATGGTAATTTTACCAAAGTTCGTAGTAAGGGTTGTTTTGATGAATGTATGTATTAAATAAAATTAATTTGGTATTATAGATCAAGAGAAACAAGATTCAAGTCGTGATCGAGGGAAAAACAAAGTTTACGAGGAATAGGCTCGATTGCTAATATTTTGTATCGAGGTAAGTTCATGTGTAAATAAGGTAACATAATTTTTATTTTAAGTGATTTAATGATATTTGTATGATATGATATTTATTATCATGAAATATTGTGCTTTGTAAATTATTATTTGGTAATATGCAAATTATGTGAATAATTTGATAAGTATAAGATGTTAGCAAGTATCGGTTTTTACATTTCGAAGAAGGTGATCAAAATGTAAAATTAAGAAGAATCCCGTTTGAACCTTGGGAATAAATTAGGGTACAAGTGACATGTCACTAGGATGGTTGAGTTCCGAACTCGTTGAGTTGAGTCCGAGTTCGTGAGATGTAACTAGGCATTCGAGCTTATTGAGTTGAGTCCGAGTTCACTTATGGATGCGAACGCCCGAGCCTGTTGAGTTGAGTCCGAGTTCATTTACGGGCGGGTTACATGGTAGCTTGGCTACATAGATTTCAAAAGCTATTGAGCTTGTTCAATTATGAGTATAGTACATTTGTGCACACTATCCGCGTATCTGAAATTATATTCCGATGTGTTCAATGAGAGAATCCTAAGAGAATATGGAGAATACTTAAAACGAAAGTGATTCGATGATGAATGTGTAGAAGTGAAAATGGATAGGTATGAGTTTAATTCTTGGTTGAGAACTTGGTGAGACAAAATTGTGGTAAGATAGTAAGTATTCTTATGTTATGTGTGTCTTAATGATGTTTATGTTGGATTGCATGATCATGTTACTTATTATTTGCATGTGAACTTACTAAGCATTTATGCTTACTCCCTTCTTTTCATTCATTGTAGTTTTGACAAGCCGGCTTGAGAATCGGGATAGGTCGAAGTCTCGTTCACACTATCCGAAGACCTAAATTGGTAAAATGGCTTGTGTATTTTGAATGTGGCATGTATAGCACTATACTCACTTTGTGTAAATGATCATATGATATGGTTATGGTTTGGTAAGAAAAGGGTTTGTAAATGATTAGCTATTGGAATGGCTAATCAAGTTTATATATGATAACATATATGGTTTATGTCTTAACTAAACCATGAAAATCCTTGGAAAGGTAAAATTGGCCACAAAATGTAATCGGACAAAGACGGTGGCGTGAATTTGAAAAATCACTAAAAATAGTAAAAATGGAATTAAATGATGAATAAGTTATGAAATCGAATCTTGATGAGTTTATTTTCATATGGATGGAACAAAACAGGTAAATGAGTTATATTTTATGATATATTTAAGTTTTGGTGGAACGGGGTTAGAGTGGTCTCTAAATCCCCTGTTCTGAATTTAAAAATTTACCATAAATTGTAAAAAACTAAGTATGAGTTTTACATTACATGTATGAAATCCTTATTTAGTATATTTTTATGAGAAACAAACAAAATAATCACTGAAAATCTGTACAGGGAGATATCTGATTCGAAATACACAGGGGTCAAAGTGGTCGAACACTAAAATAGGGGATATTTAACTAATAAACTGTACTAATTGGCTTGACCAAAAATTCTATAAAAAATTAGTAGATATATATATGAGTTTGGTTTCAGAAAAAATTTACAGATCTTAATTTTGAGTTTCAGAACTCGAGATATGAATTTTTAAGCGATTGTGACGCAGTCAATGAGCTTGTCTAGAAATTTTTAAAAAATAAATTGTTTGAGCTATTTAATTAATGAATTGAGTTCGTTAACACCTCGTGCTCGACTCTAGCAACGATCTAGGGTACGGGGGCATTATATTTAGTGGTATCAGAGCAAGTTTAGTCGGTTCTCGAACTAACGTGTTTTATGTATGGGTTTTGCTATACATGCCATATATATATTGTGATAGTGTGACGACTTCTGACCTTTTAAATGATTTTTTTATAGTAAATGGATCCCGATCCAGCTGTGGCTGATGATATAAAGAGTAATGCACCAGCTCTGGCTGAAGGGGTGATGCCAACTGAAAATCCACCTCCTACTGTTGGTCAAGGAGGAGGAGAAAGGGCTCGGGAAGCTTTTCTCCAAATGATGAATGCCTAGTATATTGAGTTCGTTTGTACGAACCCGAATGCACAACCTCCCCCACCTCCCCAAATTCCTCAACCTATACCCTCGATGCCTCAAGGTGTAGATCTAATGAAATTTCACAGAACTCCAGTTGACAGAATCCGTAAGCAAGGGGCCGAAGAATTCAGGGCAAATGTTGATGATGATGCCGAGAAAGCAGAGTTTTGGCTTCAAAATTCTATTCGGGTATTTGACGAATTGTCTTGTACACCTGAGGAATGCTTGAAATGTGCTATATCATTGTTAAGGGATTCAGCCTATCATTGGTGGAAGACATTGATTTCAGTAGTACCAAAAGAGAAAGTAACTTGGGAGTTCTTTCAAGAAGAATTTCGGAAGAAATACATCAGTGAAAGATTTGTTGATCAGAAGCGTAAAGAGTTTCTTGAGTTGAAGTAGGGCAACATGACAGTTACTGAATATGAAAGGGAGTTCGTCAGGTTGAGTAAGTATGCTAGAGAATATGTTCCTACAAAGGCTAAAATGTGCAGACAATTTGAAGACGGACTTAATGAAGACATCAAAGTATTTTTTGGGATTTTTGAATTAAAAGAAATGGTAGTACATGTTGATCGGGCTTGTAAGGTTGAAAACTACTTAAAGAGAAGAAAAAAATAGAGGCTGAGACTAGAAATTAGAAGAAAAGATCGACAAGCAGTTCATTCTCACAGCAATCTAGAAAATCTAGAAATATGAATCCTCGCTCTCAGGTTTCGGCCGAACAATCATATAGAAATTTTAAGAAGCAAAATGTGGGTCTTAAATCTCAGACTACTTTCGTGGCTAGTGTGGGGAATTCCAGATTTGTTAAGCCCGAGTGCCAGCGGTGTGGTAGAAATCATTTTGGCCCATGTGGAGCGAATGAATGTTTTCAGTGTGGTTCTCCGGATCATTTTATTAGAGACTGCCCAGAGAGAGTTGAGAAAGAAAAACTTCAGAGTGTAAATGCTAGTGGTGCAGACTCGAGGGGAAGATATTTGAGAAAAGCTGGAAATGAAGCAAGCAGCAAGAATGTAGTCAGAGATTCAGCAGCTAAACCTGAAGCAATGGCTCCAGCTAGAACTTATGTCATAAAGGCACATAAAGATGCTTCATCACCCGACGTAATTACTGGTATATTTTCTCTTTATGACGTTAATTTTATTGCTTTGACTGATCCCGGTTCTACTCATTCATATGTGTGCATGAAATTGATGTCTAGTATGAATATACCAGTTGAGTACATAGAATTTATGATCAGAGTGTCGAATCCATTAGGCAAATGTGTGATAGTTGATAAAGAATGCAAGAAATGCCCTTTAATGATTCGGGGTCATTACTTTCCGGCCGACTTGATGTTGTTTCCGTTTGATGAATTTGATGTTATTTTGGGTATGGATTGGTTGACATTGCATGATGCTATAGTAAATTGCAAACAAAAGGTTATAAAATTAAAGTGTGAAAGTGGTAAAATTCTGTGGCTTGAACCAGGCAAATCAGAGGCATTATCTAGTGTGATTTCTTCAATGTCGGCTCAGAGATATTTGAGGAAGGGTTATGAAGCTTATTTGGCATATGTAATTAATACAAAATAAATTGAAAAGAAAGTTGAATCAGTGCCGATTGTGTGTGAATTCGCGGATGTATTTCCAGAAGAGTTGTCGGGTTTGCGTCCAGTCAGGGAAGTAGAATTTGGTATTGAGTTGATACTAGGAACAGCTCCAATCTCGATTGCTCCGTATAGAATGGCACCAGCGGAATTGAAAGAATTAAAGTCGCAATTGCAAGAGTTGACTGATAAAGGCTTTGTGAGACCGAGTTTTTCACCTTGGGGTGCTCCCGTGTTATTTGTGAAAAAGAAGGATGGTTCTATGAGATTGTCTGTTGACTATCGGCAATTAAATAAGGTAACAATCAAGAACAAGTATCCGTTGCCGAGAATTGATGATTTGTTTGATCAGCTGAAAGGAGCGACATGGTTTTCAAAGATTGACTTGAGATTTGGGTACTACCAGCAGGATCTATAATTGTCTCAAAAAGTCCAATATACATACATTATTGGACCTTTTGAATAACAGTCGAGAAGACCTTATGATATGGATGTGCCTAAAACTACTTTTAGAACAAGGTACAGTCATTATGAATTTTTAGTTATGCCATTCGAATTAACAAACGCTCCTGGTGTGTTTATGAATTTGATGAATCGCATATTTCGGCCATACTTGGACAAACTTGTTGTGGTATTTATAGATGACATCTTAATTTTTTCGAAAGATGAAACAGCTCATGCCGAACACTTGAAGATAGTTTTGCAAACTTTGAGAAAAAAGCAGTTATATGCCAAGTTTAGTAAAAGTAAATTTTGGCTTCGGGAAGTTGGATTTTTGGGTCACATTGTTTCAGGTGATGGTATACAGGTTGATCCTAGTAAAATTTTGGCCATTGTTGATTGGAAACCACCGAAAAATGTAACTGAGGTTAGAAGTTTCTTGGGGCTAGCTGGGTATTATCGGCGGTTTGTAAATGGATTTTCTATAATTGCTGCTCCTATGACTAGACTACTCCGAAAGGATGTTAAATTTGAGTGGACAGAAGAATGTCAACAGAGTTTTGAAGAATTGAAAAAGTTATTAATTGAAGCACCAGTGTTGATACAACCTGAATCAGGTAAAGAATTTGTGGTGTATAGTGATGCTTCTCGAAATGGCTTAGGATGTGTACTTATGCAAGAAGGAAAAGTGGTGGCTTATGCTTCGAGGTAGTTAAAATCTCACGAGAGGAATTATCCGACTCATGATTTGGAATTGGTTGCTATAGTGTTTGCTTTGAAGATTTGCGGCATTATCTGTATGGTGAAAAGTGCCAAGTATATATCGACCACAAAAGTCTTAAGTACTTGATGTCACAAAAAGATTTGAATTTGAGACAGCGAAAATGGTTGGAGTTATTGAAAGATTACGAGCTTGTTATTGACTACCATCCGGGAAAAGCGAATATGGTTGCCGATGCTTTAAGCAGAAAGTTGCTATTTGCTTTGAGAGCTATGAATACTCAGTTAAAGATATCAGATGATGGTTCGATTCTAGCGGTGTTAAGAGCAAGATCGATGTTTTTACAAGAGATTTGTGAAGCTCAGAAAAGCAATGAAGAATTGCAAGCCAAAAGAAAACAATGTGAGGTTGATACGAGGTCAAATTTCAGAATCGGTTATGATGGTTGCTTGATGTTTAAAAACTGAATTTGTGTACCGAAAAATGATGAGTTGATTCAAAAGATTTTGCATGAAGCACATAATGGTTGTTTGGCAGTTCACCCGGGCAGTACGAAAATGTATAATGACTTGAAAAAAATGCATTGGTGGAGTGGAATGAAAAGAGATATCCCCGAGTTTGTATCAAAGTGCTTAATTTGTCAACAAGTGAAAGCTGAACACCAAGTACCTTCGGTACTACTCCAGCCTATCATGATTCCTGAATGGAAATGGGATCGGATTACTATGGATTTTGTATCAGGGTTGCCGTTAACTCCAGGGAAGAAAAATGCCATCTGGGTAATAGTTGACAAACTGACTAAATCAGCTCATTTTATTTTGGTACGTACGGATTATTCTCTTAATAAGTTGGCTGAATTATATATCAGTGAGATTGTTAGACTTCACAAAATACTTTTGTCAATCATTTCGGATAGAGATCCGAGATTTACTTTACGGTTTTGGCAAAAGTTGCAAGAGGCATTAGGTACGAAGTTAAATTTCAGTACTGCCTTTCATCCACAAACTGATGGACAGTCAGTGTAACGCCCCCACGCCCGAGACCTTCGCCGGAGTCGAGTATGAGGTGTTACTAAGCTTAGTTTAACATTTTTAGAACTTTGGATTATTGTTTCTACATTCACAGCTTTTAAGCTACTTGCATCACAGTCACAAGAAAAATCATATCTCGAGTTTTGAAACTTGAAATTAAGATCCGTAAATTTTCCCTGAATCTAAACTCATATACCTATCTACTAATTTTTTTCTAGAATTTTTGGTTGGGCCAATTAGTACAGTTTATTAGTTAAAGTTACCCCTGTTTCAGGACTCGACTGGTCTGACCTCTGTTTACTACGAACCACATTTCTCTCTATAAAAAAATTTATATGACTATGAGATTTGTTTCTAATAAAACTAGACTCAATATGGATTCTGAGGATATAAAATACACCACCTAATTATATCTTTACAATTTATGGTGAATTTCTAAAGTTGGAACAGGGGATTCAGAAACTGCTATGACTCTATTTCACTAAAATTCAAATATCTTCTAACATATAATTCCTTTACTTGTTTCATTTGTTTCATGTGAAAATAGACATAATAAGCTTCAATTTTATATGTAGTTCATTACCAAATTCAATTTCTATGATTTTTAGTAAATTTTCAAACTCGCGTCAGTGTTGCTGCAGTATTCTATTTATGGCAAATTTCATCCTTTTTATGAGTTTTTATGCACTAAGTATCTTAATAGTTTTCCTTAATATCAAACATTATCTAAACTAACCATTTTCATAATTTATCATTATCAAGCATTTCCTCAACCATTCCACAACCATACCATAAGATCATTTACACAAAATAGGTATATTGCTATACATGCCATACTTAAATTTACAAGCCATTTACAAAAGTCTTAGGATAGTGTGGTGAGCCTTCAACCTATCCCGACTCCTGAGCTGTCTTGTCCAAAACTACAATGAGTAAGAAGGAGGGAGTAAGCATAAATGCTTAGTAAGTTCATAAGCAAATAATAAGTAACATAACAAACAGTTATACCAATCAACATTAGCATACATCACTAAAACACATACCACATTTTTAATCATTTTTCATCATCTTATTACCTTATCGTGGTTGTATCAATACTCAACCCGAGGGTTAAATACATACCTGTCCAAAATATCCATTTCATATCACTTACCAATACGTCTCTTTACATCTCAAATATTCCTCCATTTGAGTAGAACTTTACCCGTTGAACACATCTGAATATAATTCGGATACATGGATAACTTGCATATAAGTGCCATATATTCAATCAAGCAATCATGTAACCCGCCCATAAGCGAACTCGGACTCAACTCAATGAGCTCGGGTGTTCGTATCCATAAGTGAACTCGGACTCAACTCAACGAGTTCGGATGCCTAGTTACATTTCACGAACTCGGACTCAACTCAACGAGTTCGGACATTCGCATCCATAAGTGAACTCGGACTCAACTCAACGAGTTCGGATGCTCAACCATCCTAGTGACATGTCACTTGTATCCTAATCTATTCCTAAGGTTCAAACGGGATTTTTCTCGAACACTTATCCTTGCCGTCTTCCGTAGAATGCCGAAATCAATACTCGGTAACAATTATATTTAACAAGTAGCTCACATAATTTACATATTATTTGAAATTAACCACAAAGCATAGATTTCATAATAAAATTCAGCATAACATATAATTAAAATCAATAACTTAAAAATAACAATTATGCTACTTTATTTACACATGAACTTACCTTGGTACCAAAATACAAAGATTTTGCAATTTAGTCCACAATCTTTTCTTTTCCTCGATTGAGGTCGATTCCACGTCTTTCTTGATTATGAAGCTTGAAAGTTGAAGAAACCCTAGCTATGGTGAGAGTGAAGTTTTGGCAGCAACTAAATGGGGAAGATGACTATTTTGTGTTATTTTTCCCATTTTATTTCATTTAATATCAAAATGACCAAAATACCCTTACTACTAAACTTTCCAAAAATTCCTTCCATGTCCTAAATTTGTCCATGAACTTAAAATTGGTCAAATTGCTATTTAAGACCTCCTCATTAATATTCCAAAACAATTTCATACTAAAAATTTCTAGAATGCAAATTTTGCAACTTATTCGATTTAGTCCCTACTTTCAATTTAAGCACTTTAGGCATAGAATTTCATCACGAAATTTTCACACAATCATGCAATTATATCATAATCATAAAAATAATTATAAAATAATTATTTCTATCTCGGATTTGTGGTCACGAAACCACTATTCCGATTAGGCCCTAATTCGGGATATTACAGTCAGAGAGAGTGATTCATATTCTTGAACACATGCTCAGATGTTGTGTATTGGAATTTCAAGGTAGTTGGGAAAGGTACTTACCATTGGTAGAATTTGCTTATAATAATAGTTATCAGACGAGTTTGAAGATGGCACCTTATGAAGCATTGTATGGTCGTAAATGTCGGACGCCATTGTATTGGACTGAACTCAAGGAAAATCAGATTTATGAAGTTGATCTAATAAAAGAAACCGAAGAAAAAGTGAAAGTGATTCGAGATTGTTTGAAAGATGCTTCGGATATACAGAAATCTTATGTGGATTTGAAACGAAAGAAAATTGAGTTTCAAGTTGGTGATAAGGTATTTTTAAAAGTGTCTCCATGGAAGAAAGTTCTCAGATTTCGACGGAAAGGCAAGTTAAGTCCGCGTTTTATTGGACCGTATGAAATAATTGAAAAAGTTGGACCAGTAGCTTATCGACTAGCATTGCCATCTGAATTACAGAAGTTGCATGACGTGTTCCACGTATCTATGCTACGTCGGTATCGTTCGGATCCTTCATATATAATTTCACCGACAGAAATTGAGCTACGACCGGATATGACTTACGAAGAAGAACCGATTATGGCAAACAACTAAGAAATAAAAATGTTGCTCTCGTAAAAGTATTGTGGCAAAAGCACGGGGTAGAAGAGACTACATAAGAACCTGAGGAAACTATGAGAAATCAATACTCACACCTTTTTACTGGTAAGATTTTCGAGGACGAAAATCCTTAAAGGGGGGAGAGTTGTAATATCTCGAATTAGGATCTAATCAGAATAGTGGTTTCATGACCACAAATTTGAGATAGAAATAATTATTTTATAATTATTTTGAGGTTTATGATATGATTGCATGATTGTGTGAAAATTTCGTGACGATATTCTAGGCATAAAGTGCTTAACTTGAAATTAGGGACTAAATCGAATAATTTGCAAAACTTGTATTTTAGAATTTTTTAGTATGAAATTGCTTTGGAATATTAATGAGGAGGTCTTAAATAGAAAATTGACTAATTTCTAAAATTTTGGACAAAAATGGGCTTATACATGAAAATTTTCAAAGAAAGGTATTAAGGGTATTTTAGTCATTTTATAATTAAAATTAATTAAAAGGGAAATTAAGGCCAAAATGTGTTCATCTTCATCAAGCCTTTGTCGAATCTTACCTCTCTCCATATCTAGATTTTCTTCAACTTCCAAGCTTCATAGTAAGTGATTTCAAGCCCCGTTTTTAAAGATTTTTATGTTTTTGAAATCCCGATAGCTCGATTTAGCTTATGCTAGCAATAATTCAACCTAGGGTTCATATTTGGAAAAATAGCCATAGGTGAAATTTGTGTATTTTGGTGTTTTATGATAGAATATGAGGTTTTAAATTATGTTAGACAACTTGTGCTACTCGGTTTGAAGTGAAAACGAGTAAAAGGGCTTAATCGGTAAAAATACCTAATATTCATAAGTACATGTTAGAGTGTGAATTTGATGTTGCCATAGAAGGGAAAACTGATCAGCATGTCATAAAACATAAGAAAATAGGACGAGGTTTAATTTACGAGCCTTGGGGAAAAAATACAAATATGTGAAAGTTTAGGGGCAAAATGGTAATTTTACCAAAGTTTGTAGTAAGTGCTGTTTTGATGAATGTATGTATTAAATAAAATTAATTTGGTATATAGATCAAGAGAAACAAGATTCAAGTCGTGATCAAGGGAAAAACAAAGTTTACGAGGAATAGGCTCGATTGCTAATATTTTGTATCGAGGTAAGTTCATTTGTAAATAAGGTAACATAATTTTTATTTTAAGTGATTTAATGATATTTGTATGATATGATATTTATTATCATGAAATATTGTGCTTTGTAAATTATTATTTGGTAATATGCAAATTATGTGAATAATTTGATAAGTATGAGATGTTAGCAAGTATCGATTTTTACATTTCGAAGAAGGTGATCAAAATGTAAAATTGAGAAGAATCCCGTTTGAACCTTGGGAATAGATTAGGGTACAAGTGACATGTCACTAGGATGGTTGAGTTCCGAACTCGTTGAGTTGAGTCCGAATTCGTGAGATGTAACGAGGCATCCGAGGTCGTTGAGTTGAGTCCGAGTTCACTTATGGATGCGAAGGCTCGAGCTTGTTGAGTTGAGTCCAAGTTCATTTTGCGGGCGGGTTACATGGTAGCTTGGCTACATAGATTTCAAAATCTATTGAGCTTGTTCAATTATGAGTATAGTACTTATGTGCACGCTACCTGCGTATCCAAAATTATATTCCGATGTGTTCAATGGGAGAATCCTAAAAGAATATGGAGAATACTTAAAACAAAAGTGATTCGATGATGAATGTGTTGAAGAAGTGAAAATGGATAGGTATGAGTTTAATTCTTTGAGAACTTGGTGAGACAAAATTGTGGTAAAATAGTAAGTATTTTTATGTTATGTGTGTCTTAATGATGTTTATGTTGGATTGCATGATCATGTTACTTATTATTTGCATGTGAACTTACTAAGCATTTATGCTTACTCCCTCGTTTTCATTCATTGTAGTTTTGACAAGTCGGCTTGAGAATCGGGATAGGTCGAAGGCTCGTTCACACTATCCGAAGACCTAAATTGGTAAAATGGCTTGTGTATTTTGAATGTGGCATGTATAGCACTATACTCACTTTGTGTAAATGATCATATGATATGGTTATGGTTTGGTAAGAAAAGGGTTTGTAAATGATTAGCTATTGGAATGGCTAATCAAGTTTATATATGATAACATGTATGCTTTTTGTCTTAACTAAACCATGAAAATCCTTGGAATGGTAAAATTGGCCACAAAATAGAATCAGACAACAGTAGTGACGTGAATTTTAAAAATCACTAAAAATACTAGAAATGGAATTAAATGATGAATAAGTTATGAAATCGAATATTGATGAGTCTATTTTCATATAGATGGAACAAAATAGGTAAATGAGTTGTATTTTATGAGATATTTAAGTTTTGGTGGAACAGGGTCAGAGTGGTCTCTAAATCCCCTGTTCTAAATTTAAAAATTTACCATAAATTGTAAAAAATAAATTAGGAGTTTTAACTTACATTTATAAAATTATTATTTAGTCTAGTTTTATGAGAAACAAATGGCATAATCATTGAAACTCTGTACAGGGAGATATCTGATTCGTAATACACAGTGGTCAAAGTGGTCGAACACTGAAACAGGGGAGACTTTAACTAATAAACTGTACTAATTGGCCTGACCAAAAATTCTTGATAAAAAGTAGTAGATATATATATGTTTCTAGTTTTAGGAAATATTTATGGATCTTAATTTCAAGTTTCGGAACTCGATATATGAATTTTTAAGCAACTGTGACGCAGTCAACCAGCTTGTCTAGAAATTTAAAAATAAATAAATTTTTTAAACTGTTTAATTAATGAATTGAGTTCGTTAACACCTCGTGCTCGACTCTAGCAACGGTCTCGGGTGTGGGGGCATTACTAATTGATACTTGTAGGGATGACCCTTTTAGGTGGCATGTTGGCCTTATAAATGGCCTTTTTTGTCCATATGGGTAGAGACACAGGCGTGTGTCTTAGCAGTGTGTGACACATGGTCATGATACATGGCCGTGGTCCCATGGGGTACCCTTCTAATTAAGTCTGTATACCCTACAGGTTTGACACGGCTTAGACACATGGGCGTGTCTACTGGCCGTGTGTGTCACACGGACTCACACACGGGCATGTGATTGACCGTGTGGCATAAGTCAGTATACCCCCTATATGGCACACTGCCTAGCATACGGGTGTGTGGTTGGCCATGTGACCCAAGTCAATAAATATGCCCTATTTTCACACGGCCTGCACCACGGGCGTGTCTGGTGGCCATGTGAGGCACACAGCCTGTTCACAAGGGCGTGTGACCTATGATTTCATGAAATTTTTCTAAGTGTCTGGAAATTTTATATGTGCTCGGTTTAGTCTCGACCCCTTCCTAAAGCATGTTTAAGGTCTCGTTGACCTAAGAAAGGGATTTTGTGATGATGTTTGACTATGATGCTATAATATGTGGATGATGTTTGTAAATTGATCATAAAATGTTCCGATATGTCCAGTAATACCTCTTAACCCTAGTCCAACGATGGCTATGGATTAGGGGTGTTACATTTTCCACCAAAAGTTGAATTATAAAACACCATTGAAGGGTTAGGAGTTTCAGCTAGCTTGTAACCCTTGCATGGTAAGAATTTGTTACCCGTTTTTAGTAATTTATATGTTTTGGAGATTATTGCAACTAGGTCCAACTAACCCATTGTTTCGTTTTTGAAACTATTAAAGATTTTAGATATTGCCATTGATGAATACATGTTATGTTCGATGTTAATTGATGGAGTTGAAGTGTTAGTTGTTTATTTGGATTAGTTTACTAATTAGTTTCATTGATATTTTTAGAAAATGGAGTAAATAGATTAAATACTTAAAATTTTGTGGAATTTGAGTAATTAGTGATTAATGGTGGGTTGTCCTAGCTTGGAAGGATATTTGATTAGCTTTGGAAAGTTGTAAAAATTTGTTAAATTGGAAAATTTTGGGTATAGGGACTAAATTGTGAAAAATGTAAAAGTTTAGGGAAAATGTGTGATTAATGAAAGGTATGCATTAAATAGAATGTGAAATGTGTATGAGATTAATATATTTAATTTAATTATTAAATAGATCAAGACTTGAAGCAAAAAGACAATAATTGAGGAAAGGGAGAATTACAGAATAATCCCTGCGTGTTGACCGGAATTAAATCATAGGTAACTTCATAGTATTTCAATACGTAAATGAAATTCTACTAGAAATTTAATATCATTGTTCTCTAGGTAATATGTTCAAATATAATTATTGCCTGAATGCACATATGTGCCCCTTTTCGTACTTCGATACCCTTGAATGAACATACGTGCCCCTGTTTGTACTTCAGTACCCCTGAATTCATATACATGCTCGCTGTTTGTACTTCGGTACCATTGAATGTACACACATGCCCCTGTTTGTACTTCAGTACCCCTGAAAGCACATACGTGCCCTTGTTTGTACTTCGGTACCCTTGAATGCACATACGTGCCACTGTTTCTACTTCGATACCTTTGAATGCATATATATGCTCATTGTAACACCCCCTCCCTGTGTCCGATGCCGGGACAGGATATGAGGCATTAACGGACTTAAACGCAAATAATCATGCAAACCGGGCCATAAAATTTCATTCATTTTTTAAAACATTCAATCACATGCACATAGTCCCTTATTTGGGTTTACGAAGCCCAAAACATACTTTAGAAAGGGTTTAGAACTAAACCAAGAACTTTGGAAAGCTCTGGGAAAAACTTATAAATTTTTCTCATGAAACAGGGTCACATGCCCGTGTGCCATCAACACGCCTGTGTCCTCAGGCTGTGTAACTCTCTGTTTCTGATGTCAGCAAACAAATTGAACCACACGGTCATGCCGCACGCCCGTGTCAACAGGCCGTGTCCCTCATACGGTTGAGACACACAACCATGTCCCATCCCATGTAGTTAACTCTTAGGCTATTTTCCAAGCCTTTTTCTTACCCTTACATGCACACACATATACATGGATCCAATGGCATTCAACATCCTCAATTATGATACAAACATATCATTTACCTATCAACATACATGTGTTACACATTCCCACATTAAGCCAAGACTAGCCATACCATAGTTATATTTGTGCCAATTTATTTCAACTTATCATCAAACTTTCATGTTCAAAGCATTATTATTTATCTCCATATTACACATTTAATTCATGGTCATAAAACATGCATTCAACACACATGACATATTGCCAACCATGCATGACAAACAAACATAATCATATCTTCACATCATAAGCAATAAATCATAAGTTGACTAGTTATACTTACAAGCCATAATCAATATGAGCCACATCTCATGGCCATATACAATAGCCACTCACTTGATAATTCTAACATATGTAACAATATTCCAAAGGTTTTGGCTTGATAGTATGATGCTGTCTCCGACGATCTCAACCCCTAGCTGACCTGACAATATGAAAAGAAACAAAAAGGAGGGAGTAAGCTTAAAGCTTAGTAAGTCCATATGAAAATAATAAGCAAATTATCAACATGATTCCATGAAAATATAATCATAATTAAACTTTTACTTATTTTCTGATCATGATGTTTTCTCAATTCATAGTTACTAAATCATTTATATCTGGATCTACAGAAATCCAAATTAAGATCTGGAAATTTTCCCTGAAACTAAACTCATATATATTTTTACCATAAAATTTTCATAAATTTTGGTCTAAAAAATAAGTACAGTTTATTCGTTAAAGTTACCCCTATTCTGCTGCTTGATAGCTTCAACCTTTCTTTACTAAAAATTGATTATCTCATAGTATGGGTTTCAATTAATGTTCCCATCTGTTTCTCTTGAAAATAGACTCATTAAGGATTTTAAGCATATAAATTATAACCCATAATTATTTTTTTAAAAAAATTAATGATATTTCCAAATCAAAACAGGGGATTCCAAAATCATTCTGACCTATCTCACAAAAATTCAAATATCTCATAATATGAAATTCTTTTGCTTATTCCTTTATATGAAAATAGACAAAAAAAAATATTTAATTTCATATCTTATTCAACCTCTAATTCGATTTCCATGATTTTTTGTGATTTTTCAAAGTTACACAACTGCTGCTATCCAAAACTGTTTTATTACAAATTTCACTCTTACATAATTTCACTTACTCCATTCCATCTTACCGAAAGTTCGCTCAACAATCGAGCACATTGCTCATAAATTTACACAAACATATACTTGTACTTATTCATCACATGGTCATGTTCACATGTATTTTCACTTAGACGATTTCCTGTTGAACTCATCGGAATAATAACTGATACACGGTTGCCTGCACATATTACCACCCTTGTAACCGAAGCTATCTGGTATGCATAGTAGCCTGCACTTAGTACTACACATGCGACCAACAATCTGATACACATAGTAGCTTGCACTTAGTACTACACACATGACCTAACCATCTGATACACGTAGTAGCATGCATTTAGTACTACACACGTGATTGATGTAACACCCCAAACCCGGCCCAGACGTTATGGCCGAATCTGACGTGCCACATTGGAGTTGAAAACCCACGTTCCGTTTTAGTGTTTTAAAACCATATATTTTGTTAAGTTAACGAAGTGTATGGAAGCTGGGCACCAGGTAGGTATCCGAGACAGAGGAGGTGAGCCATGAAGGCTGCTTAAGTACCAAGCTCTTTGATCGGATCCAATCCTAGACATGCCCACAACCATAGCCACACTTTGTTATATCGAGTTTAAATTTGTTTAAGTGGACGTCTTTGATAAATCGATTAATCGTGGTGTTGAGATATTTTGAAAACAAGTATCGCTTTGAAAACACGTCCTAAGTCTAGCCTATTTGAACAATTATCAACCAGGTTTGAAGTTATTAAAAATAAAATAATCCCGAGAAGAAATAAAAGAAAAGTTAAAAATGGCCTTATTACAACCCAAAAATAAATAATAAATAAAGGAAATTAAATGAAAACCAAAGCTTATTTAAAGATCCAAAAGCGATCACCGTGGCCACTCTGAATCCCCTCCGGCCCAAGTCCCCATATCAAGGCTCACCTGCAAGGTTAAGGAAAGGGGGTGAGTTTGGAAACTCAGTGTGCAACAAGCCCCTTTCAGAGCCCAAAACAATGACAGCCTGTTGGGTCTAAGCCCAAATCCAATCTCAAACATGTACTGGGCCATAACCCTTCTCATATTTCATATTTCATAACACTGGGCCGAAGCCTTTTCAAATTTCATATTACTGGGCCGAAGCCTTTACGGTAAACGGTATGGCCCATAGGCCCATTTCAATATCACATATAATGTCAATGAAAGAATGCAAACCCATCTGAGGAGACTACTCAACCCACCATCCGCTACTCTCCACTCGTACCAACCAACACACCATGTGGGATTAACTCGACCCACCCCGCCATAACTCTCCTTTGGCGACTTAGCTGCTTTATCATATAACCGAGGCCTAGCCTCTTTTAATAAGCGGGGCAAAAGCCCTTTTTATAATCAGGGCATAAGCCCTTTAATAAGCTGGGCGTAAGCCCTTTTGATAACTGGGGCATAAGCCCTTTTGATAAGCGGGGCATAAGCCCTTTAATAAGCGGGCATAAGCCCTTTTCACTTCCTCCATTCATATAAAAACCCAACCCAATGCATTTATGAACATCTCGTGTGCATATCATACATATCATGTGCATATCATACATGTCATGTGCATATCATACATGTCATGTGCATATCATACATATCATGTTTATCAAAATCCCATGCATTAAGTTCATATACAAACCCTAGGGGTATAATGGTTATTTTTACCTAGGGGCAAAACGGTCATTTTCATATTATAAGGGTAATCTTGTAATTTTACCAAAAATTAGGGTTTCCATGTTCATTAACGGTTACAAACAATTCATGGGTGCATACAGTGATTTTGGCCCACTTTTAGCGAAAACGAGTTATTGGGCCTAAAAACCCTAATGGGCCCTACTTAGCCGATTCTGTCATCTAGGCCCATTTAGCCTATATTCCATAACAGTTTTAACAGTCTTATCATGCAATTTAACAGATTTCCCATTTTCTACCAGATTTACCCAAATGGGCCCGAAAGCCTATTGGGCCCTAATTCAGCCCCTCGAGGCCCAACCTACCTGTGAACGCCAAAATCACGTCCTTACTATTTCCATTGCTCCCAATCATCATCTCATCGATTCTAACTAACTAGTGAGCGTTCGCTTGCTCACAAGTCCTCGAAATGCCAGAATTTCGGCATTTCGGCTTTTCGGCATTTATCACTTTAAGCTATGAAAAAGGGTTCGTTACACACCTGATTTGCGATATTCCTTGACGAGATCTCCTATGCGATTTCTCCTATAATCAACCACTTATAGATTAGACCATGTTATTATTAAACCAAATCGAAAACTACCTATTATCATCACTTACACATTCGGCCACCATCCACAATGGCCCTTGGGTTCATACCTTTGCCGAAGTTGATGACTAGATTTAGTCACTCCGATGATCCAAGCTTTTCACACACTCCTCGATAGGTAGCCTTTAATCCTCACTAGCACCAACAAACCAAATAACACCAAAACCCTTTTAGCCTTAGTCGACGGAAGGGTTTTCACTTTTCTTAAACCACAAGATACAAATGGAAAGAAGGTTCAATACTTACCAAGAAATCTACTCGTTGAAGAACATTCCAAATACCTTCCTACCCCATATCCGTTGTAGAATCCAACTTAAACGTGCGTGAAAATAGATCTAAATATTAATTCTGAATCACTAAAATATGAAGCTTTGGCTTTTCAAACAAATATTAATCTAAGCTATTACGAGGTTAGTACACACATTACGGGTTGAAGTTGAATCGTTTCCAAAATCAATCGCCTACGATAACCACCACCTATCACTCAAACTTAACTAATCCAATATCAATATATGTAAATCCTAAGCACATCAGTCATACGAAACATAAGGGCATATTCGTCATTTTACCATACAGGGGTATTACGGTCACTTTACCTTACAGGGGCTTTACGGTCACTTTACCCTACAGGGGCTTTACGGTCTTTTTACCTAATAGGGGTATTTTAGTCATTTCATCCTACAAGGGTGTTTTGGTAAATCTACAAACCAAGGGTATTTCAGTAATTTTGTAAACCAATGGTATTTCTATAATTTTAGAAAGTCAAGGGTATTTACGTAACTTTGTAAATCGTGGGTATTTTGGTAATTTTAAAATTGAGGGTATTTCGGTAATTTCACAAACCAGTGGTATTTTGGTAATTTTACAAACTAGGGGTATTTTGGTAATTTTACAAATTGAGGGTATTTCTGTAATTTTGTAAATCGAGGGTAAAATAGTAATTCTGTAAATCAAGGGTAAAATAGTAATTCTATAAATCGACGGTAAAATAATAATTTTGTAAATCGAGGGTAAAACGGTAATTTTGTAAGTCGAGGGTAAAATGGGGGTAAAATGGTAATTATGTAAATCGGGGGTAAAATGGTAATTCTGTAAATCAAGGGTAAAACAGTAATTCTATAAATCAAGGGTAAAGCAATTACTTTATAAATCGAGGGTAAAACGGTAATTATGTAAATCGGGGTACTTTGGTAATTTTACAAGTCGAGGTATTTCAATAATTGGTAAACTAAAGTATTCTAAACATGGATAACAATACTAATGGCTCTAAAGCCCATTCTCAGCCCAAATGGGCCCACACTCGTGTGGCCTGTTTAGCCCAAATCTAGCCACAAATATTAGATTCACCTAGCCTAGCCCAATATTTACTACACAATCAAACAACTTATCCAATTGGGCCTATAGGCCCATTAGGCCCCATGACCCTTTCGCCCATCGCGTCCAAGTAGCCATCCAACAACAAGAGTAGTGATAAATACACACGATAGGAGGCTGGAGTTAATCCACGCTCTGAGCACTCTTAGCCGACGCCCAACCCAAACGAGCACGCCATACAATGAAAGGATCACCAAGAAAGGTACATTTACTCTCCTCATGGTTCCCTCTATTTAAAGCCGACTTCACAACCACTCTTATATTAGCTTCCGATGTGGGATCCTCCAACATTAGAGTTTAAATTCAACACCAACTCTTGCCGCCTCTGTTATCAAAATAAATGCTCTTTGCTTTCCATGGGATTGAACCTATGCCTCCTTAAATTCTCCACACGCTACTTGCCACTAAGCCACAAGGCTTTTTGTGTCATATTTTATCCCCAATTAATTATAAGGTCTAAAGGCCAAAGTCCAGGTTCCCTTTAAAAAACCTAAAATAAATTGCAAGAGCCAAAGCTTGAACCCAGGCTCCCATACAACCTTAATGACGCCACAACCACTAGACTACAAGCTTCCTTGTGTCATTTATTTAACACAATAATTTAAAACCCTCATCCAAGAATCCGGTTTTTTCACTTAATACCAAAATTTTGCTAAAGCCCAAGTTTGAATCCAAGATTTCTCCAACACTTCTCAAAGTCATTAACCACTAAAGCAAACATTTAATTGTTTCATTTCATTGCACAATTAAATACCTATATACAACCTCCTTACGGACCCCCACTCAAGGCCCAATACTTCTAGGCCCAAATTTGGGGTGTTACAATTCTACTCCCCTTAAAGAAATTTCGTCCTCGAAATTTCCAACTATCAACTAACCGTATTACTCAAGTCAAACCTCTATGCTTCCGCTATGTACTCTAATTAAAAATAATTCTTAGTATGACCCGAACATCTAATTACCAAAGTAAAGAAACATTTATCAAGCACGCATACAATTAAGTAACACATATTTAAATAAAATAAACTTGGCGATCCCGAGCTCGATGCTCCTTGGACCCACATCTAAGACATGCTCTGTCTTCTTATGGCATTCACCGGATGACGTCCGTTGCGATCTTTGCAGATTGGATAGTTTGGTCGTGCCTTAACATGTTTCACGAGCGAGGCTTGGTTTTCTAAGAACTAGAATCCTTCCTTTTCTTACACTCCAAGCACCACGCTTGAGCGTTCCCTAATTTCCTTAATTTTGGTATCCAATACTTCCTCTACCACTTTCCTTACTAACTTGGCGGTGCCTCGGTACCAAGCTCAGAGTTACCGCTACCGAAGTTGGCGGACTTTGCTTACCCTCGAATCCATATCAATACTCTACATTACCAATAAACATATCAATTAACTACAAAGATCTCAAAATTTTACTATTTATTCATATGTCTTATGCAGAGATAGTATTTTAAAGTTTCTATTTTCACGAATCATAGCCTAGCTACTGATCTCGGTATTCTAGAGTTTTAGGGTTGCCCTAGTCATAATGTCATGATATGGTCTCAATTCTATCTACTGTAATATCTTAATACGAGTGTAATATGAGGAATGAAATACTTACAGACTTGGTGCTAGGGATTGATGCCACTTCTTTCTCAATCCATTTAAAACTCGAAACCATATTTTTGATCACGAAAATAGAAATTTAAAACTTTGATTTGAAAACACCCTTTATTTTGAAACTCTTGATTTAAAACAGAAAAACTTGGACCATTTTAACATATATACTCATAAAACATCTTTAAAATGAACTTTTCAAAACCATTTCCAAAATACCCTTCTTAGGCCTAAATTTTTGAAAAATTTTGGACCGATCTACAGTAGAGTTGTTGCAACTTAGCTCGATACCACTAAATGTAACACTCCAAACCCGCCCAGACGTTATGGCCGAATCGGCGTGCCACATTGGAGTTGAAAACCAACGTTCCATTTTAGTGTTTTAAAACCATATATTTTGTTGAGTTAAAAAGTGTATGGAAGTGGGCACCGGTAGGTATCAAGAGAGAGGAGGTGAGCCATGAAGGTCGCTTAAGTACCAAGCTCTTTGATTGGATCCAATCCTAGACATGCCCACAACCATATCCACACTTTGTTATATCGAGTTTAAATTTGTTTAAGTGGGCGTCTTTGATAAATCGATTAATCGTGGTGTTGAGATATTTTGAAAACAAGTATCGCTTTGAAAACACGTCCTAAGTCTAGCCCATTTGAACAATTATCAACCAGGTTTGAAGTTATTAAAATAAAATAATCCCGAGAAGAAATAAAAGAAAAGTTAAAATGGCCTTATTACAACCCAAAATAAATAATAAATAAAGGAAATTAAATAAAAACCAAAGCTTATTTAAAGGTCCAAAAGCGATCACCGTGTCCACTGAATCCCTTAGGCCCAAGTCCCCATATCAAGGCTCACCGCAAGGTTAAGGAAAGGGGTGAGTTTGGAAACTCATGTGCAACAAGCCCTTCAGAGCCCAAAACAATGACGACTGTTGGGTCTAAGCCCAAATCCAATCTCAAACATGTCTTGGGCCATAGCCCTTCTCATATTTCATATTTCATAACACCGGGCGAAGCCTTTTCAAATTTCATATTCTTGGGCAAGCCTTTACAGTAGAAGCGGTATGGCCCATAGGCCCATTTCAATATCACATATAATGTCAATGAAAGAATGCAAACCCATCGGGAGACTACTCAACCCACCATCCGCTACTCTCCACCCGTACCAACCAACACACCATGTGGGGATTAACTCGACCCACCCCGCCATAACTCTCCTTTGGCGGCTTTTAGCTTTATCATATAATTGGAGGCCTAGCCTCTTTTAATAATCAGGGCAAAAGCCCTTTTTATAATCGGGGCATAAGCCCTTTAATAAGCAGGCGCAAGCCCTTTTGATAATCTGGGGCATAAGCCCTTTTGATAACTGGGGCATAAGCCCTTTAATAATGGGGGCATAAGCCCTTTTTCACTTCCTCCATTCATATAAAAAACCCAACCCAATGCATTTATGAACATCTCGTGTGCATATCATACATATCATGTGCATATCATACATGTCATGTGCATATCATACATGTCATGTGCATATCATACATATCATGTTTATCAAAATCCCATGCATTAAGTTCATATACAAACCCTAGGGGTATAATGGTTATTTTTACCTAGGGGCAAAACGGTCATTTTCATATTATAAGGGTAATCTTGTAATTTTACCAAAAATTAGGGTTTCCATGTTCATTAATGATTACAAACAATTCATGGGTGCATCAAATGATTACGGCCCACTTTTAGCTAAAACGAGTTATTGGGCCTAAAACCCCTAATGGGCCCTACTTAGCCGATTCTGTCATCTAGGCCCATTTAGCCTATATTCCATAACGGTTTTAACAGTCTTATCATGCAATTTAACAGATTTCCCATTTTCTACCAGATTTACCCAAATGGGCCCGAAAGCCTATTGGGCCCTAATTCAGCCCCTCGAGGCCCAACCTACCTGTGAACGCCAAAATCACGTCCTTACTATTTCCATTGCTCCCAATCATCATCTCATCGATTCTAACTAACTAGTGAGCGTTCACTTGCTCACAAGTCCTCGAAATGCCAGAATTTCGGTATTTCGGCTTTTCGGCATTTATCACTTTAAGCTATGAAAAAGGGTTCGTTACACACCTGATTTGCGATATTCCTTGACGAGATCTCCTATGCGATTTCTCCTATAATCAACCACTTATAGATTAGACCATGTTATTATTAAACCAAATCGAAAACTACCTATTATCATCACTTACACATTCGGCCACCATCCACAATGGCCCTTGGGTTCATACCTTTGCCGAAGTTGATGACTAGATTTAGTCACTCCGATGATCCAAGCTTTTCACACACTCCTCGATCGGTAGCCTTTAATCCTCACTAGCACCAACAAACCAAATAACACCAAAAACTCTTTTAGCCTTAGTCAACAGAAGGGTTTTCAGCTTTTCTTAAACCACAAGATACAAATGGAAAGAAGGTTCGAATACTTACCAAGAAATCTACTCGTTGAAGAACGTTCCAAATACCTTCCTACCCCATATCCGTTGTGAATCCAACTTAAACGTGCGTAGAAAATAGATCTAAATATTAATTCCCGAATCACTAAAATATGAAGCTTTCTGTAACACCCCGAACCCGAGACCATCGCCGGTGTCGGACACGAGGGGTTAACAAGCCAAGTCCACATATTTTGCCCACCAATTTGACATTTCCAGTCAGGCTGGAAAACTGCGTCACCGTCGCCTTAAAAATCATATCTCGAGTTTCAAAACTCAGAAACTGGTTTCGTAAATTTTCCCTGAATTTAGACTCATATATCCATCCATGGATTTATTTCTAGAATTTTTGGTCGGGCCAATTGGTACAGTTTACTAGTTAAATTCACCCATGTTACAGGGATCGACTCCTCTGACCTTCGCGCGTTACAAATTGAATATCTCTCTGTACAGGGCTTTAATACTGGTGCCGTTTGTTTCTAATGAAACTAGACTCAAAATGGAATCTTTACATATAAGGAATGACTCCTAATTCTTTCTGGATAATTTATAGTAAATTTTTAAAGTTACGACAGGGGACCCAGAAACCGTTCTGGCCCTGTCTCACAATAGCTTTAATATCTCTTAACATGTAACTCCTATGACCGTTTCGTTTCTTCCATATGAAAATAGACTCATCAAGGTTCATTTACATAGCTTATTCACTATTTAATACCATTCCTACAAATTTTGGTGATTTTTCACATTCACGTCACTGCAGCTGGCAGCATCTGTTTTTAAGGTAGGTCTTACCTAGTTTGTAGTCTCCATGAACCAACTAGTCTTGCCATACATAGGTTCACATATGATCATTTTAACCATACCAATGGCTGATCATGTGACCAACATTCCCATTTCAATCCATAATCACATCATGACACCATATATATATATATATATACAAACCGCAAATAGTCTAAGTTCAGTACTTCACTTTTACGAGCCATTTTCGCATGGCCGTACACATATACATCACAACATATTTAAACCAGCAAGGGTAGTCCTATACATGCCATTTCAAAGTTCAACCAAAATTTATACCAAAATGGAGGCTTTGATAGTGTGGATGACTTCTACTTTAATGATCCCGAATCCGATTGCTATCGAGCACAATCTATAAAACAGAGAGCCAAAGCAAGGGGTAAGCATTTTATGCTTAGTAAGTCTCAAGGAATAAAATCAGCTTTAATTAAAGCAATACATTCACATGGCCTAATGCATCATTTCATTAATACACATTCACATAATCATTCTTACTTCACACTTCATCATTATATACTTTCACAAGGTATCAACCAATTCAATAGCTGAAATTAGTTAGTCGATCGGCGAATGTTGCTCAAACATGTCGACTTTCCAATGCACGTATAAACATACCTTATTCTTTGGGCTTTTCGGCGTACCAATTGAATTCATTACAGCAACCAACACTCACCTCCAGCCCAAGCTTCTTGAATACAACCGGATATAACCACGTGCACGAATGCCTTGGTCTTAGCCCGGATAGAATGACTCATACGAATGCCTTGGTCTTAGCCGGATGTAGCCGCTAGCACAATTGCCTTGGTCTTAACCGGATATAATTTCCAGCAATAACGTCTTGGGACTTAGCCGGATATCATTCAATTGCTCATGCACACATACATCAATAATCATTAGACATTCATATTTCATTTTCGTTACTAAGGCTCAAACACAAATATAATCACTAGCATAATCGCCCGGGACTTAGCTCGGGTATCATTCAAATACTCATACACACATAAATCAATAATCAATACACATCCATATTTCATTTCACATAATTCAAGTAGGGTCACTTCTTGAGGACTTACCTCGGATGTTGTCGAGCGGCTTTTACGGCTATTCGATCACTTTTTCCTTCCCTTGTCCAATTGTGGCCCTCTAAGCTCTTGAGCTAATTCAAACAAATTTAATTTATTAATACCTCATTATGCTAGCTTATGGCGAATATGACAAGGAGTTTAAATGGTCATATGGCCACCCTTTAACTTGAGTACACAATGGTCATGCACATTTTATACTACATCAAGCAATTCAATACAATCCATTCAAGCATCAAGGAAAAGCTAAGGCCATCAATCGGCTACTTAAGGCCGAACATACATGTCCAATTTGAGGCCAATTATACACTTAACACCACACAAAAACAGCATGCATTTTACTAGTTAATGCTTTACATATTGTGGCTCCATACTTATAATACATCATCAAGCACTCATATGGCCGATTATACTTAGTCATACTTGCACCAAATCAACAATAAATTCCAAGATTTCCACATCATAGGTATACTAGGCGAATGTACTTGAAATTTCACAAACATTCTTCAACATTTTCTTCTTTAAACAAACATATTCATCACTTCTTCATAATCAAAATATCATGTGCAATCATATATACACATATAGGTGCAAGGCGAAATTCAAGGTGTCCATAGCCATCCAAAACACAAATTTTTAACTAACATGCAAGAAGCATGAACCATGCTCATGAATGCATCATGGCGAATACATCACAATCATGCCCTTTCAACTTCAATCATGGTTAAACAAAAAGAAAACTCAAAGTCTTACTCAAGATGGCTACAAAGAAATTTCAAGAGTAGACAATCCATCATTGCATGCATCATTATCAAGCTTCACACTTAGCATGCAATGGCTTTATCACAATATCAACTTTGACCAAATACCACTTCCATGGCATAACAAGGATTTGAACCATGGCTAACATGAACATCAAGTTGGCAACTAAAACATGCATGAATCTCATGACACAACCTCATACATACCTTAATCTTGGTGCAAGTTTAGCCAAATCTCCTTCTAGATCTCTTCTAAACAAATAAAATGAAGCAAAAATCTCTTCTTCCCCCTTAGTTTTGGCTCAAAGAAAGGATGAACAAATTTTTCTTTCTTCCTTTACAACTCACGGCAATGGGGAGATACCACACTCACACACACATTTTTTTTCATTCTTTTCTTACCCATGCTTATTTGTTTATTATTTCTCCCTAATGCCCAACAAAACATGTTTCATGACATGTTTAGCCCATATTTCTTGGTCATGGCCGGCCACCACCTATAAAAAGGGGAATTTGACATGCAAGTCCATTGTTTTGCATGCATGCTTTAATTAGTCATCACACATTTTCCTATCGTACTTTCAAAGTTCACTACTAAGTCCTTTCTAGTGAAATTCACCTTTATAACACTAAATCAATCATCAAAAAATGTCATACATGAGCATACACATATTATAGGCATCCAAATAAATTTTAAATTATTTTTATGCCTCGGTTTTGTGGTCCCGAAACCACATTCCGACTAGGGTCAATTTTGGGCTGTCACAACTCTCCCCCACTTAAGAAATTTTCGTCCCCGAAAATCTTACCGGTAAATAGGGTTGGGTATCGCTCTTTCATAGAGTTCTCATTTTCCCAAGTAGCTTCTTCTATCCCGTGCTTGAGCCATAACACCTTCACTAGCGGAACCCGCTTGTTTATAACTCTTTCACTTCCCGTGATAGGATACGAATCGGTTCTTCCTCATAACTCATATTGGCTTGAATTTCAACTTCGATGGACTAATCACGTGTGATGGATCGGATCTATAGCGTCGAAGCATCGAAACATGAAAGACATCGTGAACCTTTTCGAGTTAGGGGCAAAATCAAACGATATGCCACTTGGACCGACTCGCTCGGATATCTCATATGGCCCAATGAACCTCGGGCTCAACTTGCCCTTACGGTAGAATCGAGTATCTTTTTCCAAGGCGATACCTTGAGAAACACTTTATCACCCACGATACTCGATATCCTTACGCTTTAGATCCGCGTCACGACTTACGACGATCGGAGGCTATCTTGAGACTTTCACGGATTACTTTCACTTTACATTCAGCATCTCTAATTAAATCCACCGAAAATCTTACCTTCACCGAGCTCGGTCCAAAACAATGGTGTACGGTATTTACGACCGTACAAAGCCTCGTAGGGTGCCATCTTAATACTTGATTGAAAGTTGTTGTTGTAAGCGAATTCAATCAACGGCAAATACCGCTCCCATGAACCACTAAACTCGAGGACGCAACATCTCAACATATCCTCAATTATCCGAATTATCCGCTCGGATTGACCATCGGTTTGGGGGTGAAAAGCGGTGCTGAAATGCAACTTGGTACCCAAAGCTTCTTGCAACTTTTTCCAAAATCGCGAGGTAAATCTCGGATCTCTATCGACACGATGGAAATAGGCACCCGTGCAATCTCACAATCGAGAAGCGTACAATTCGGCTCATTTGTCCATTGAAAAATTAAATGCGTCACGGGGACAAAGTGAGCCGACTTAGTCAATCTATCTACCACGACCCAAACCGCATCCTTCTTACTCGCTGACAATGGCAGTCCGGATACAAAGTCCATTGTGACTCGATCCCATTTCCACTCGGGTATCGTGATTAGCTGAAGTAATCCTGAAGGCACTTGATGTTCCGCTTTCACTTGTTGACATATTAAACATCTCGAAACAAAGTCGGAGATGTCTCGTTTCATACCATGCCACCAAAACCGACGTTTCAAATCGTTGTACATCTTCGTACTCCCCGGGTGGATTGCCATTCGGCTACAATGGGCTTCATTCAGAATTATCGAAATGAGTTCCAAATTCTTTGGAACACACAGATGACTTTTGAACCTCAAACAATCGTCATCATCGATTTGAAACTCCGAGTCCTTGTTCGGAACACACTCAGCCCGTTTTGTAGCCAACTCGTCGTCGACTTTCTGAGCTTCTCGAATTTGATGTGTCAATAATGGTTTGGCTTTCAATTCAGCCACTAACACCTTGTCGCCGATCGAGCAGACAAGTGCACATTCATCGCTTCGTAGAGTGAATAACGATTCGACTCAAGGCATCCGCAACCACATTCGCCTTTCCGGGTGATAGTCAATGACCACTCATAATCCTTTAACGATTCGAGCCAACGTCTTTGTCGCAGATTTAAGTCTCTTTGGGTCATCAAATATTTGAGACTTTTGTGATCCGAGTACACATGGCACTTCTCACCAAATAAGTAATGTCGCCAAATCTTTAAAGGCGAATACGATGGCGACTAATTCGAGATCATGGGTCGGATAATTTTCTCGTGTGGCTTTAATTGCCTCGACGCATAGGCCACAACTCGACCTTCTTGCATCAATACACAACCTAACCCAAGTAGGGAGGTGTCACTATAGATGACAAACTCTTTGCCGGATTCGGGTTGCACTAGAATTGGGGCTTCATCAAATAAGTTTTTAGTTGATCGAAACTTTTCGACATTTCTCCGTCCATTCGAACTTAACATCCTTTTGGAGTAACCGTCATCGGCGTGGCTATCGTTGAGAAACCTTTACAAATCATCGGTAATAACAAGCAAGCCCCAAAAAGCTCGAACCTCGTAATATTTCTGAGGCTTCCAATTAAGTATGGCTGAAATTTTATTGAATTCGACTCGAATACCCGATCTGAGATACCACATGACCCAAGAAGCTAACCTCTCTTAACCGAACTCACACTTCTTGAACTTAGCATATAATTGCTTATCCGTAAAATTTGCAAGACTAACCTCGTGTGTTCAGCATGTTCGGTCTCATTTCTTGAATAGACCAATATGTCATCAATGAACATGACTACTGAATCGATCCAAATATGGTCAAGATCCGATTCATTAAATCCATAAATACCTTGAGGGCATTAGTAAGCCCAAACGGCATCACTAGGAACTCATAGTAACCATATCTCGCTCAAGGCGTCTTGGGTACGTCCAAATCTCGGATTCGCAATAGATAATAGCCGATCTCAAATCTATTTTCGAGAACACCGAGGCTCCTTTGATTGATCGAACAAGTCATCGATCGTGGTAACGGTATTTGTTCTTTATCGTCGCTTTATTAAGTCGACGATAGTCGATCTACGACCTCATGGTTCCATCCTTCTTTTCACAAACAACACCGGCGCACCCAAAGGCGAACAACTCGGCGAGCAAAACCTCTATCCACCAATTCTTGCAACCGAGCTTTCAACTCCTTTAATTCGTTGGTGCCATACGACACGGAGCTATTGAAATTGAGTGGTACGGTACCAATTCGATGCCAAATTCTATTTCCGAACAGTGGTAAACCCGGCAATTCTTCGGGAAAACATCCGGTATTCACAAACCACGGCACGATTCGGGTTTCTTTTCGATTCCTTGTCATCGAGCACATACGCAAGGTACGCTTCGCACCTTTTCTTACATATTTCCGGAAAACATTGCGATATTACGGTGGCAACCCTTTAAGTCCGTAGACTCAACCCGAATTATCTCGTTATTCACGCACCTCAAATCGATAGTCTTGCTTTTGCAATTTACAACCGCATCGTGCATGGTCAACCAATCCAAACCAAGAATAACGTCGAATTCATCGAACGGCAAAAGCATCAAGTCCGCCGGAAAACAAGAACCTTGGAACACTAGGGGACTTTTCTTGCACACTTTGTTGACAAGCACGTAATGACCCAAGGGTTTGACACCGAATTACAAACTCGATGAGACTCAATAGGCAAAGTCTTCTTTGGATGCTAAGGTTTCACATATATAAGAATGAGTAGAACCGGGGTCAATCAAAGCAATCACATTAGTATTGAAAAGAGTGAAAGTACCGTAATGACATTTGAGAGGCGGTATCCTCGGCGTGCTGGCGTATGGCATAAGTCCTAGCAGAGCCCGAGCCTCGGATCGATGGTAGCATCTCTAGATCCTCTCGACCGCCACTAACATTGCCCACATTTCTAGGTGCCCTACCTCGGCGGTGGTAGCACCGGGTTTCCACTTTGACTTACATTTTGTTCAAGCATCCTCGGGCAATCCTTCATAAAGTGGTCGGCTGATCCGCACTTATAGCAGAGCGATCACGGAACCAACAGCTCCCGAATGCCATTTGCCACAATGCGACACTCGCCTCTCTCGGCGATCATTTCCACCATGGCGATTGAAGTGACTCGTGTGGTCACAGGGGTCGATCGCGTCCTCGTCTAGAAAAGCCCGTAGCGCCTCTAGACCGGCTCACATCATCTCGAAATCTCTTGATGCTTGTTAAAGAGACTTTCCGAGGACCTCTTTCGAATTCTCCGGTTCCCACATCAACTTTTTGTTTCTCCTTTCTAAGCTCTTGACTTTACAAGCTCGCTCAACAAGTACTACGAACTCTCGTATCTCGAGAATGCCAACGAACATCCTTATATCATCATTCAGCCCATCCTCGAGCGTTTATACATAATAGCTTGGACGAAATGCATTCTCGCGCGTCTGGCTAAGCCTCACAAATTTTCGTTCGTAGAGTCGATGAATCGACATAGAACCTTGCTTAAGATCAAGAAATTCCTTCGCTTTTGGTCGATGAATCTCGACTGATATACTTTTTTCAGAACTCGGTTTGAAAGAATTCCCAAGTCACTTGCTCTCTAGGCACCACAGAAGTTAGAGTACTCCACCAATAGTAGGCGGACTCACGTAGCAAGGAGATGGTACACTTTAAGCACTCATCGGGTGTACAAGATAGCTCATCGAGCACCCGGAGAGTGTTGTCCAACCAAAATTCAGCTCGCTCGGCATCATCATCATCCGTAGCTTTAAATTCAGTGGCCCCATGTTTTCGAATCCTATCGACTGGGGGCTTACTTGACCTTATTTGGTCAGTTACCGGAGGTATTGTAGGTGTGGGGGTTGCATTTGTCGGGAATGGAGGTTGTGGAACAGCCGTGTTAGTTCGAATGTATTGGTTAAACCATTCATTCATCACACTATAAAAGGCTTGCCTAGCCTCATCATTCGGATTGCTGGCCATAGGTTGAGAGTCCGCCGGCGCTGTCCCTTGCGCGGGAGCAGGCGCCACACTCTCCACATCTTCAGCTATCGCTCGGTTGGGATCGGGATCCATTGCTATAAACAAACACAAAGTCAAATTGTCAGAAGTCACCACACTATCGATTCATCATTTAATTGCATGTATAGCTAGACCCCAAACACATCACGGTAGTCCTAGAATCGACTAAACCGTGGCTCTGATACCAATAAAATTGTAACACCCCGAACCCGAGACCATCGCCGGTGTCGGACACGAGGGGTTAACAAGCCAAGTCCACATATTTTGCCCACCAATTTGACATTTCCAGTCAGGCTGGAAAACTGCATCACCGTCACCTTAAAAATCATATCTCGAGTTTCAAAACTCAAAAACTGGTTTCGTAAATTTTCCCTGAATTTAGACTCATATATTCATCCATGGATTTATTTCTAGAATTTTTGGTCATGCCAATTGGTACAGTTTATTAGTTAAAGTCACCCATGTTACAGGGATCGACTGCTCTGACCTTCGTACGTTACAACTTGAATATCTCTCTGTACAGGGCTTTAATACTGGTACCGTTTGTTTCTAATGAAACTAGACTCAAAATGGAATCTGTAAATATAAGGCATGACTCCTAATTATTTCTGGATAATTTATAGTAAATTTTTAAAGTTGCGACAGGGGACCCAGAAACCGTTCTGGCCCTGTCTCACAATAGCTTTAATATCTCTTAACATGTAACTCCTATGACCGTTTCGTTTCTTCCATATGAAAATAGACTCATCAAGGTTCATTTACATAGCTTATTCACTATTTAATACCATTTCTACAAATTTTGTGATTTTTCACATTCACGTCACTGCAGCTGGCAGCATCTGTTTTAAGGTAGGTCTTACCTAGTTTGTAGTCTCCATGAACCAACTAGTCTTGCCATACATAGGTTCACATATGATCATTTTAACCATACCAATGGCTGATCATGTGACCAACATTCCCATTTCCAATCCATAATCACATCATGACACCATATATATATATATATACAAACCGCAAATAGTCTAAGTTCGTACTTCACTTTTACGAGCCATTTTCGCATGGCCGTACACATATACATCACAACATATTTAAACCAGCAAGGGTAGTCCTATACATGCCATTTCAAAGTTCAACCAAAATTTATACCAAAATGGAGGCTTTGATAGTGTGTATGACTTCGACTTTAATGATCCCGAATCCGATTGCTATCGAGCACAATCTATAAAACAGAGAGCCAAAGCAGCGGGTAAGCATTTTTATGCTTAGTAAGTCTCAAGGAATAAAATCAGCTTTAATTAAAGCAATACATTCACATGGCCTAATGCATCATTTCATTAATACACATTCACATAATCATTCTTACTTCACACTTCATCATTATATACTTTCACAAGGTATCAACCAATTCAATAGCTGAAATTGTTAGTCGATCGGCGAATGTTGCTCAAACATGTCGACTTTCCAATGCACGTATAAACATACCTTATTCTTTGGGCTTTTCGAGCGTACCAATTGAATTCATTACAGCAACCAACACTCACCTCCAGCCCAAGCTTCTTGAATACAACCGGATATAACCACGTGCACGAATGCCTTGGTCTTAGCCCGGATAGAACGACTCGCACGAATGCCTTGGTCTTAGCCGGATGTAGCCGCTAGCACAATTGCCTTGGTCTTAACCGGATATAATTTCCAGCAATAACGTCTTGGGACTTAGCCCGGATATCATTCAATTGCTCATGCACACATACATCAATAATCATTAGACATTCATATTTCATTTTCGTTACTAAGGCTCAAACACAAATATAATCACTAGCATAATCGCCTTGGGACTTAGCCGGGTATCATTCAAATACTCATACACACATAAATCAATAATCAATACACATCCATATTTCATTTCACATAATTCAAGTAGGGTCACTTCTTGAGGACTTACCTCGGATGTTGTCGAACGGCTTTTACTGGCTATTCGATCACTTTTTCCTTCCCTTGTCCAATTGTGGCCCTCTAAGCTCTTGAGCTAATTCAAACAAATTTAATTTATTAATACCTCATTATGCTAGCTTATGGCGAATATGACAAGGAGTTTAAATGGTCATATGGCCACCCTTTAGCTTGAGTACACAATGGTCATGCACATTTTATACTACATCAAGCAATTCAATACAATCCATTCAAGCATCAAGGAAAAGCTAAGGCCATCAATCGGCTACTTAAGGCCGAACATACATGTCCAATTTGAGGCCAATTATACACTTAACACCACACAAAACAGCATGCATTTTACTAGTTAATGCTTTACATATTGTGGCTCCATACTTATAATACATCATCAAGCACTCATATGGCCGATTATACTTAGTCATACTTGCACCAAATCAACAATAAATTCCAAGATTTCCACATCATAGGTATACTAGGCCGAATGTACTTGAAATTTCACAAACATTCTTCAACATTTTCTTCTTTAAACAAACATATTCATCACTTTTCATAATCAAAATATCATGTGCAATCATATATACATATATAGGTGCAAGGCGAAATTCAAGGTGTCCATAGCCATCCAAAACACAAATTTTTAACTAACATGCAAGAAGCATGAACCATGCTCATGAATGCATCATGGCCGAATACATCACAATCATGCCCTTTCAACTTCAATCATGGTTAAACAAAAGAAAACTCAAAGTCTTACTCAAGATGGCTACAAAGAAATTTCAAGAGTAGACAATCCATCATTGCATGCATCATTATCAAGCTTCACACTTAGCATGCAATGGCTTTATCACAATATCAACTTTGACCAAATACCACTTCCATGGCATAACAAGGATTTGAACCATGGCTAACATGAACATCAAGTTGGCAACTAAAACATGCATGAATCTCATGACACAACCTCATACATACCTTAATCTTGGTGCAAGTTTAGCCAAATCTCCTTCTAGATCTCTTCTAAACAAATAAAATGAAGCAAAAATCTCTTCTTCCCCTTAGTTTTGGCTCAAAGAAAGGATGAACAAATTTTTTCTTTCTTCCTTTACAACTCACGGCAATGGGGAGATACCACACTCACACACACATTTTTTTTTCATTCTTTTCTTACCCATGCTTATTTGTTTATTATTTCTCCCTAATGCCCAACAAAACATGTTTCATGACATGTTTAGCCCATATTCTTGGTCATGGCCGGCCACCACCTATAAAAGGGGAATTTGACATGCAAGTCCATTGTTTTGCATGCATGCTTTAATTAGTCATCACACATTTCCTATCGTACTTTCAAAGTTCACTACTAAGTCCTTTCTAGTGAAATTCACCTTTATAACACTAAATCAATCATCAAAAAATGTCATACATGAGCATACACATATTATAGGCATCCAAATAAATTTTAAATTATTTTTATGCCTCGGTTTTGTGGTCCCGAAACCACATTCCGACTAGGGTCAATTTTGGGCTGTCACACTTTTGGCTTTTCAGCAAATATTAATCTAAGCTATTACGAGGGTTAGTACACACCTGTTACGGGTTGAAGTTGAAACGTTTCCAAAATCAATCGCCTACGATAACCACCACCTGTCACTCAAACTTAACTAATCCAATATCAATATATGTAAATCCTAAGCCCATCAGCCATACGAAACATAAGGGCATATTCGTCATTTTACCATACAGGGGTATTACGGTCACTTTACCTTACAGGGGTTTTACGGTCACTTTACCCTACTGTGGGCTTTACGGTCTTTTTACCTAATAAGGGTATTTTAGTCATTTCATCCTACAAGGGTGTTTTGGTAAATCTACAAACCAAGGGTATTTCAAGTAATTTTGTAAACCAATGGTATTTCTATAATTTTAGAAAGTCAAGGGTATTTCGTAACTTTGTAAATCGGGGTATTTTGGTAATTTTAAAATTGAGGGTATTTGGTAATTTCACAAACCAAGTGGTATTTTGGTAATTTTACAAACTAGGGGTATTTTGGTAATTTTACAAATTGAGGTATTTCGTAATTTTGTAAATCGAGGTAAAATAGTAATTCGTAAATCAAGGGTAAAATAGTAATTCTATAAATCGACAGTAAAACAATAATTTTGTAAATCGAGGGTAAAACGGTAATTTTGTAAGTCGAGAGTAAAACAGGGTAAAATGGTAATTATGTAAATCGGGGTAAAATGGTAATTCAGTAAATCAAGGGTAAAACAAGAATTCTATAAATCAAGGGTAAAAGCAGATTTCTATAAATCGAGGGTAAAAGCGGTAATTATGTAAATCGGGGTACTTTGGTAATTTTACAAGTCGAGGTATTTCAATAATTGGTAAACTAAAGTATTCTAAACATGGATAACAATACTAATGGCTCTAAAGCCCATTCTCTACCAAATGGGCCCACACTCGTGTGGCCCGTTTAGCCAAATCTAGCCACAAATATTAGATTCACCTATCCTAGCCCAATATTTACTACACAATCAAACAACTTATCCAATTGGGCTGTGAGGCCCATTAGGCCCACATGACCCCTTTCTACCATCGCGGCCCAAGTAGCCATCCAACAACAAGAGTAGTGATAAATACACACCGATAGGAGACCGGAGTTAATCCACGCCCGAGCACTCTTAGCCGACGCCCAACCCAAACGAGCACGCCATACAACGAAAGGGATCACCAAGAAAGGTACATTTACTCTCCTCATGGTTCCTCTATTTAAAGCCACTTTACAACCACTCTTATATTAGCTTTCGATGTGGGATCCTCCAACATTAGAGTTTAAATTCAACACCAACTCTTGCCTTTGTTATCAAAATAAATGCTCTTTGCTTTCCATGGGATTCAACCTATGCCTCCCTTAAATTCTCCACACGCTACTTGCCACTAAGCCACAAGGCTTTTTGTGTCATATTTTATCCCCAATTAATTATAAGGTCTAAAGGCCAAAGTCCGTGTTCCCTTTAAAAACCTAAAATAAATTGCAAGAGCCAAGGCTTGAACCAGTGCTCCCATACAACCTTAATGACGCCACAACCACTAGACTACAAGCTTCCTTGTGTCATTTATTTAACACAATAATTTAAAACCCTCATCCAAGAATCCGTGTTTTTTCACTTAATACCAAAATTTTGCTAAAGCCCAAGTTTGAATCCAAGATTTCTCCAACACTTCTCAAAGTCATTAACCACTAAAGCAAACATTTAATTGTTTCATTTCATTGCACAATTAAATACCTATATACAACCTCCTTACGGACCCCCACTCAAGGCCAATACTTCTAGGCCCAAATTCGGGGTGTTACAATTGAAGTTGTCAGGTACGCATAGTAGCTTGCACTTAGTACTACACATGCGACCTAACTATCTGGTACACGTAGTAGCCTACAATTAGTACTACATACGTGGCCTAAAACCATCTTAAACACATAGTAGCCTGCACATAGTACTACACATGTGCTCCCGCAATGGATCATTCGTATCATTTCTATTCTGAAAGTTCAACTGGGAAATTCCTCACTTTTCAACATTTAACAAACTCATTCATAGTCTATTTTGATTTGTAATTTACATCAAATTATCATTCTATAGGCAGCCACATCTCATATAATAACGAAATATAATAACATAAAAAGAATCGATATATTATTTACATACAAACTTACCTCGAATGCGAGCACGACTATTTATTTTGATTTAGTCCATAATCTCATTCATTCCCAATCTATGCCTGAATCACATTTTCCATGATCTATAATATCACATTTAGCTTAATAATTAGTCACATTATTCATATGGGTCCAAAAATCATATTTTTACAAATTTGTTTTTGACCCTTAAACTTTCACATATTTGCACTTTTGCCTCAAGGCTCGTAAAATGATTTTTATCCAATTTCCTTGCATTTTAAGCCTACCCGAATCATTTTCATAACTATATCAACCCTTAATTTCCACTAAATCACACTTTTATGAAAAATTTTGTAACTTTTGCAAAACGGTCCTTTTTGACAGTTTCACCGAAAATCACTTAGCAAAAGTCATTTATTGCACACTGAGCATTCATTTTCTACCATTAGAAATTAAAACACATGCATTTCATCCATAGTTAAATTCTTAAACACAAACCCTGCCTCAAAATATGGGTAGAAATGAGTAGATCTTGTTACGAGGATTTAAAAAACGTAAAAATCATTAAAAACGGGGCTAGAACGGACTTACAATCGAACTTGGAATCTTGAAAAACCCTAGCTATGTATTCTCCATGCAATTTTCGACCATGGGGTAGAATATGGACAAAAATTGGCTTTTAATTTTGTTTTTAATTCATTTTAATTACTAGATTACCAAAATGCCCCTAACTTAAAAATATTTTATTTCACCCATTTCATGTTCATTTTTGTCCAATGGTCTAATTATCATTTAAGGGCCTCCAATTTAAAATTTCATAACAATTAGACACCTTTAAATGCAGAACTCAACTTTTTCATTTTTTACAATTTAGTCCTTTTGACCAAATTGAGTGCCCAAACGTCAAACTTTTCGAACACAATTTTCACAAAATCATCTCGTGAATTTGAAGACCATAAAAATATAATAAAAACAAATTTTACTATGTCGAATTTATGGTCCTGAAACCACTGTTCTACCTATTTCGGGATGTTACAGTTTTTATAACCAAGCCCGTAAATATTAAATAGGGGTATTTATAGAGTTAGTAAGTCGATGAACTGAAATTGGGATAAGCAATTTAGTAAAAAAAATGTGGTTAATTATTGCCTAATGACTAGATTGTAAAAGTTTAATAACTATAGATTTTAAATATGATAAGGCTTAGGGACTTAAATAGCAATTATCCAAGGACTAAAATGTCTAATAAACCTATTTTAAATGGATGGTAGTGGGGTGTGATATTAGTTTTAATTAGCTTAAGTTAAGTAAAATTAAGGTTTAATTAATTAAATATTATAGTATATAAGTTAAATAAGTGGGAAGAAGATGACAAAGTCATCATATTCTTCCCAAGAGCAACTGTCCACCATGTTTGAAGAGAAAGCCTAAAAACCTAGCTTGAACTTTTGGCCAAAATTTCAATTATGTCCCTAGCCATGTTTCTTTGATTTTTATAGATTTTTTTTTATCATGGGAGCTTGAATAAGCTAACCCATGAATCAATTTAATCAATTGGTGAAATTTGGTACGTTACCATTGTTGAGAATTGGATGAATTAGGTGTGAATTTTATACAAATTAAGCTTAGATTATGAAAAGAATTAAATTGTAAAGCTTAACAAGCTCGATTGCTAGCTTGTTTGCATTAGGGACCAAATTGAATAAAATGAAAACTTGTTATGAAATTGTGGTATTTATAGAAAGTATAATGTTTGTAATGAATAAATATGAAATTGAATTTTAATCTGAAGCTCTAGGTTGAAAATTATGCTTGTCCATGATTTAGGGACTAAATTGAATAAATTAAAAAATATGCATAAACTAATAATTTGTTATGAATTGGCTAGAAATTTATAGTTTGTTATACTTTATAACTATCCATAACTAATGTCGACATCGACCTTTTGAGAGGGAAAGAAAAAGTGAATGTGATAGACAAGTAACCCAAAAACTCTTATTTATACATTTATAAAATGGGATCATTTTAATTGATGCATTTACATATTAATTTCATTTTAGGTGTTAATGTGAGTATATAGTGATATTATGAATCCTTGAATCGAACTTGAATATGAATTGCCAGGATAGAGGATTAAAATGTATAAAATGTAAAATAGAATGAATTGCTTTGAAATATGTATGTCTTGTGAAATTGGGTGGAAATGTATTGAATGACATGGAATATATTTGATATGATTATATAATGGATTGTGATAGTGAATATGATTGAGGAATGATATGTACTAAATTGTAAACGAAATTGAACATTTATAACCTATTAACTAGTGTGGCTAAATCGGATCTAACTGACATGCCATAGGATTGGTTTGAGTACAGGTCATGTACTTATGTGCTAGGATGCACATTGTGTGCTAGGATGCACTTCATATACGAGTATGCACTTTGAGCACCACGATGCACCTCGTGTGTCAAGATGCACTTTGTGTGCCAATAATGTGCTTCGTGTGTTAGTATGCACTTTATATGCCAACTACCCTTACTTTATTTGTTCAATGTTACACATTCGGTGCTAGTTTGGTGTGTTGGTTGGACAATCTGTGTATCTATCCAAGTCAAGTTAATAGGGGTTACAAATTGTTAGTTTGGTAAATGATGTGAATATGGTTATAAATGATACTATGATCCAAATATGTAAATATGTGAATTGAGATAGAGGAAAACATATTAATGATTATGAAAATCAATTGAAAATGAACCCTAGGGGCCGATATGAATGGGAAAGAGTCAAATTACTTTAGGAAAAAGGATTGATCGGTATATAAATAAATAAATGATGCTATTTGAAGATATCATTGTATGGCATGTTGATATAGATGCATAAATGTGTGCTTGGCTCTTGAATGATTTTGAATTGATATGTAGTGAGGGATTAGTAATTGATAAGCAAGTAAGAGTTCATCTTATATGTTTCAATGTTGAATAAGTTGTTTTGGTATTGCTATAAGTATGCTTACAAGTATTGAATGATAATGGAAATGTTTGACACTTTAGAACATGATTTGGTTGGATATTAAATACATATATACATGTATTGTCTGGAAACATATTACTAATGCTTATGTTATATATCCTGAATCATAAATGTACATGTCTTATTGCTTAACATGCAATTTGTTTGTTCCGTGTGTAGATACATGTATTCTCGAAGCCCTAGAAAAGTGAAGTCAGCATCCAGACATCATCGATCGACCCAGCCTAAGTTTGTAAAGCTCATTTCATTTGATCAATGGCATATACCTAGGAATAGTCTATGTAACATCCTGATTTTGGGCCTAGTCGGAACAGTGGTTTCGAGACAACAAATTCGAAGTAGAAATAATTATTTTATGATTATTATGAGGTCTATGATATGATTGCATGCTTGTGTGAAAATTTCATGAAGAAATTTTATTGATAAAGTGTCTAATTTGATATTTAGGACTAAATTGCAAAGGTTGCAAAATGTGAGTTCTAGAAGCTTTAAGCATGAAATTTCCATGGATTATTAATTAGAGGTCCTTAAATAGCAATTTGACCAATTTCCATATTTTTGGACAAAAATGGGCATGAATAGGAAAATTTTGAAAGAAAGGCCTTAAGGGCATTTTGGTCATTTGGTTAATAAAAGAATAAAAAGGGAAAAATGAAGCAAAATTTGCTCATCTTCTTCAAGTGTGTGTCGAAAATTAGAAGAGCCATAGCTAAGGTTTTTCTTCAACTTCCAGGCTCGATTGTAAGTACACCCTAGCCCCGTTTTTAATGTTCTTTATGTTTTTGAGATCCTTGAAGCATATCTGCCTATTTCTAGCCTTATTTTGAGTTACGGTTCATGTTTAAAATTTTGAGTTAGCCTTATTTCTACCTATTTCTAGACCCATGTGTGACATGTATGTATTTTGATGTTTAATGGAAGAATATGAAAGTTTGATGTATGATAAACATCTTTTACTAAGTGGTTTTTCATGAAAACACCTAAAAAGGATTTATTTGTAAAGTTTGAAAAATGAGTAGTAAGATGTATGATTTGATGAGAAATGTGGGTTTTTATGAGCATGTTATAAGTTTGGCTAGGCTTGGGTAACAAAGAAAATGAGTATAATTCATTTTACGAGCTCAGGGACTAATTTGTAAATATGTAAAGTTTAGGGGTAAAATTATAATTTTACCAAAGTATGATTTATGGATTGTTTTGAACAATGTGATAATTAAATAAGTGAAATTTTCTATTATAGATCAAGAAAAAAGGAGTCCGGACCTAAACCGAGGAAAGAACAAGGTTGTAGACTAAATCGAATAGTTAGTCATATTTTGGTACCGAGGTAAGTTCATATGTAAATAATGCAATGTTGCATCATGTTTTAATGCTTTATTAATGTATGTATGAATTTCTATGTTTAATTATTACAATGAGTGTATGAATGATATTATGGTCAATGAGAATGGCATTGTGAACGAGTTCGACGAAGATGTGACATCGAGAAAATCCCGTTTGAACCTTAAGAATAATTTAGGATACAATGTGACATGTCACTAAGAACTATGTGATTATGAGCTCATGAGATTATCTGTATATGTGACTATGTGAATTCGGGTGCTAGTCATGTACGTCATACTAGTGGCTGGGTAGCCCGGCATGTGTTGCAGATACCTGTCAGCTTGTGTGAGCAGCCCATGTAGTTACATCCTGATTGTCAGCTTGTGTGAGTAGGCCCATGATTAGCTCGAGAGCGAGCAATATATGATATGTGATATGAGGTAGCATGTGGCTATATATGAAGCGTTTTGTGCAAACTTTTCGTGTATCTGATAGTATTCCAAGTGTTCAACGGGTAAATCAGTGAGTTATTCGACCAGTAAGTCAATGATGAGGAAATATGAGAATGTGTTACGAGTTAGTACAGGTATGTACGAAAAACTCATATGAATGAGCATGGTATGTGATGAATTTTTGGTAAGATTGAAAATGAGTAAGTTATGCCTATGAAATTATGATGACATATATGTAAATTATGTTATGTTAATTGTATAAAATTCATGATTATGTTTCTATTTATTTGTATGTGAACTTACTAAGCTTTATTCTTACTCCCCTTTCTTTCCCATTTTCTTATAGTATTGCCAAGCTAGCTCGGGATCGAAGGACGTCAGAGCTTGATTCACACTATCAAACTAATATTTTGGGTATATGAATTCAAGTATTTTGAGTATGGCATGTATAGAGGACTCGGTCTTTTTGTTTATGTGTCATATTAATTTGGCCAAGTGTGTTGGCTTATAATGATTTAATGATTCATTTTGTATATGGCTAGGAGATATGGCTCATATTAATTATGGGGATGTAATTCTATTCATATATGCATGTATGTGCTATGGTCACTCATGATGGGGTTAAATTTATTTGGCATGGATGAATTGTGAATATGATCATGGATGTTTGATGATGGAATTTTGAGTAAATGGCATGGTAAATAGCCTTGTTTTTGTCCACACGAGTAGACACACAGGTGTGTGTCTAGGCCGTGTATGACACACGGTCTGCCCCACGGGCGTGTAATCTGGTCGTGTGTCCCCTGCACCCTAATTAGGTAAAACAGAATGCCCAGTAGTAAACATACAGGCAGAAACACAGCCGTGTGTTCCAGCACAGACCCAAGACATAGACGTGTGCCTATGCCGTGGGAAGTCTACACTTGACTTTTTGGAATTTAATTCGCCACACGGCCTAAGCAAACGGGTATGTGACTTCGCCGTGTAACCCTAATTGTGTTGATGACGTCATAAACAGAGAGTTACACTGGCCGAGGACACAGGTGTGTGTCCCAAGTCACACCGGTGTGTGTGACCACACGGGCGTATGACCCTCCAAAACAAGAAAATTTTCTAAGTATTGTAAAAGTTTTGAGAGTTCTTAATTTAGTCCCAAACCACCCCCAATGTATGTTTTGGGCCTCGCAGACCCATATAAGGGACAATATGCTTGTGTATGAATGGTTTTAAATTGAATGAAAATTTTATAGTCCGGTTTTGTATGAATGTTTATGTTTGAGTCCGATAATGCCTCGGACCCTGTCCCAGTGTAGGATGCTAGTAAAGGGTGTTACAGTCGATCTCAAAATGTATAAGTTATGATGATTGTATATAAATTGTGTTAATATGAAAATTGCATGAATGATGTTTGAGGTTGTTACTTATGTTTTAAGTATTTTTTGTAAGATTTGAATGGTTAAATTGGGGCCTTGAGGCCAATTGATATTAAGCATGTTAGTTGGAAATCGTGTTTTAAGCTTGTAATACTTGGAACTAAATGATTAATGATAATTTTTTTATAAAATCGATTGTAGTTGCTCCGATAACGAATATGACATTCTGTAGCTCGAACCCAATGGTCAGGTCGGGTATGTGGTGTTACAATCCCATTTTTAAAATCAAGTTTTAAATATGATTTTTTTTCCATTCATAATAATGACGTATCGTTACAATCATTACAAAATCCAATTTATTAAATTCCTAAACAACATCTTAATACACTTTTTGTATTTGCATTATTGATCCCTAATACTATATTTTGAATTGTAATTTACTAATAACACAATTTATAACTAAGTTGAATAATTATCATAATAATAGATAGTAAATATATTTACTACATAGAATGTCAACAATTCGTTTCATATTAAATTATTTGGTACCACTATTTTTAAAGTAATCAAATATTTATTTTTTAAGCAAATTAATGTCATATACAACAATAAATACGTTAAAGAAAACAATTTTTTTATGTTAATGTAAAAAGTAATAGAAAATTCTTAGATTGATTACGAAAATTAAAGTTGAAACTTATAAAATAATTTATATAAAATAAAATTAGTATTCAAAGTCTACCTTTCTTCCTTCCATTATGCATGTATGCAAGCCTATAAAGAAATTCACGCAAAAACAATGAATCGACGATTTAGAACAATAGGAGGGAGAAAAACAAGGAAAATGTAATAGCAGAGCATGAAATTCGTTCAAGAAAATCCACCAGGCAAACGCCGATACTTATACTAATACCAAGGATGCTAATGATCCTGATCAAACAGACGAAGTGGCTTTGATACGCTATTCGCAACAATCGGATTTTCAGCGCGACATAATAAAGGGTTCTATGCATGCCCAAAGGCGTAAAACAATTACTTGGGAGCTGTTTCAAGCAAATGTACATTCCCCCCTTTTTTTGGACAGAGTAGACAAACCACTCTTTTTTTTGGATATTTCGGACCGCTGAAACGAATATCTCAAAATTGGATATGTAAAACAAAGAATCAAAATTTCGATTATACTGAGAAAAAAGATCGAGAAAAAGACGAGCCCAAAAGAGAAAAATACAAAGAGAAGAGAAAATGATGATAGAAATAGCGTAAGCTTGGGATAGTCTTTTACTTGCTCAAGTAATAAAGGGCTCCGTGTTAATAACCCAATCAATTCTTAGAAAATATATTATATTACCTTCATCGATAATAGTTAAAAACATTGCCCCTATGTTATTATTTCAATTTCCGAGTGGTCCGAGGAATTAACGGATTGAATCGAGAAATGCATGTTAAATGCACTTATAATGGTGTTCAATTATTAGAAATGAATTTCCAAAAAGCGGTTAATGACGGTATTGAGATAAAGATCCTATTTCCTTTTTGCCGAAACCTTGGCATAGATTTAAACTACAACCCTCTCATAAAGATCCAATGAAAAAAGAAAGGTCAAAAGAATGATTTTTGCTTTTTAACAGTTTGGGGAATGGAAACGAACTCCTTTCGATTCTCCTCAAAACGGCGTTCGCTTTTTGAACCTATTTTTAAAGAACTAAAAAATAAAAAAATGGAAAACGAAATGTTTTTAGCTTTAACAATTTTAAAAGAAAAAACTAAATTGTTTCGAAAAGCTTCAAAAGAAACAAAAAAATGGATCACTCAAAGCATTCTATTTCTAAAAGGAATAATAAAAGAACTTTCAAAAATAAATCCAATTCCATTTTTTGGGTTGAGAGAACCATATGAATTGGGCTAAACTAAAAAGGATTCGATAATCAGTAATAAAATGATTCACAAATCATCCCTTCAAATTCAATCTATGGTGTGGACAAATTATTCATTAACCGAAAAAAAATAAAAGATCTGACTAAGAGAACAAACACAATCAAAAATCAAATACAAAAATTCTAATTATAAAAGACAAGAAAAACGAATTTCTAACTCAAGAAATAAATAGTAGTTCTAACAAAATAAGTTATCGGGATAAAATATTAGAATCATCAAAAAATTTTGTCAAATAGTAAAAAGAAGAAATATTCGATTAATCCGAAATTCTATTTTTTATAAAATTTTTCATTGAAAAGATATACATGGATATTCTTCTATATATCATTAATATTCCAAGAACCAATACCCAACTTTTCTTGAATCAACAAAAAAATGATTGAGAACTTCATTCACAATAATGAAGCAAATCAAGAAAGAATTAATAAAACAACTAAAAATACAACTCATTTTATTTCAACTATAAAACCTCACTTTCTTCACTTTCTAATATTAGTATTAGAAATAAAATGAAAAAGCTTTTGTGACTTATCCTCCTCTAACAAGCATATGTATTTTACAAATTATCACAAACCCAAGTTATTAGTTTTTATAAATTCAAACCTATCCTTCAATATCATGGAACATCTCTTTTCTTAAAAATGAAATAAAAGATTATTTTGAAGAACGGGAGTATCGCATTCCAGATTAAGACATCATTATGGGTTAAGACAGAAAATTGTTTGGCATTCGGAATGAATGAATGGAAAAATTGGTTAAGGAGTCGTTATCAATACGATTTAGTTCGAATAGATGGCTAAAATTAGTACTAGGACAATGGCGAAATAGAGTCAATCAACACTATCCGCTCAAAATAAAGATTTAACAAAATGGGATTCAGATGAAAAGAAAGATTAATTCATTACGAAAAAAATGATTTTCAAGCGAACTCATTACTAACTCAAGAATATAAACTGAATCAAGAACAAAAATATAAAAAATCTAATTTTAAAAACACTATGGATATAATTTTTATCATATAAATCTATTAATTATCAAGATAAGAGGGATCAGATGCTTATGGATCACCATTCCAAGTAAATAAGAGGGAAGAGAGTTCTTATCATTACAACATGGATAAACAAAATTTTTTGATACACCGAGGATATCCCCATCCATAATTATCTAGGAGAAGGCGATATCCTAGATGCTATAGGGAATTTTTTCACAGAAAGTTTTTTAATTGGAGAATTATTGATTTTTGTCTTAGAAATAAGGTCGATATTGAGTCTTGGGTCGATACCAGTACCAAAAGTAACAAAAATATTAAGACTGTGGTTAAGAATTATCAAATAATTGATAAAATGGACCTTTTTTATTTCACAATTTATCAAGATCAAGAAGCAACCCATCCAATAAAAAGGAAGCCATTTTGATTGGATGGGACCGAATGAAGAAATACTAAGTCATCCTATACCGAATCTAGAACTTTGGTTCTTCCTGAATTTGTCTTTGCTATATAATGCATATAAGGTTAAACCATGGATCATACCAATAAAATTACTTCTTTTCAATTTTAATGGAAATAGGAACATTAATAAAATATTATTGAAAATAAAAAAAGGACTCCTTATAGCACCAAACGAAAAACAAATTATTGGATTAGAGAATCAAAATCAAGAAGAAAAAGAACCCATAGGTGAAGGGGGTTATCAGATGCATAAAAACAAGGAAATTTTAAATCCGTTCTCTCAAACCAAAAAAAAGATGTTGAAGAAGATTATGATAAATCGACAAAAAAAAACGAGAAAGAAAAAGCAATACAAGAGCAACACTAAAGCGAGCTTGATTTCTTCCTAAAAGGGTATTTATGCGTTTTCAATTGAGATGGGATGATTCTTTAAATCAAAGAATAATCAATAATATCAAAGTATATTGCCTCCTACTTAGACCGATAAATCCAAACGAAATTGTTATATCCTCTATTCAACGGGAGAGATGAATATGGATATTTTGATGATTCGAAGGATTTAACTCTTAGAGAATTAATGAAAAAGGAATATTGATTATCGATCCGGTTATTCATCGGTAAAAATGATGGACAATTTATTCTATATCAAACTATAAGTGTTTTGTTGGTTCATAAAAATAAACACCAAATTAATCAAAGATACCAAGAAAAAACTATATTGATAAAAATCATTTTATGAATTTATTGCAAGACATCAAAAGATGATTGAAAATAAAGACAAAAATCATTATGATTTGTTTGCTCTGAAAATATTTTATACCCCACCAATACGGCGAGAATTGCAATTCAATTTCTTTCAATTCAAGGGATAAAATGGTATGCATAGAAATGCAGATTTTTAAATAATGTAAAAAAGCGTGGTCAAGTTTTGACTAAAACAAACATCTTGATAGTGATAAAAGAAACTAATTAAATTAAAGTTCTTTCTTTGGCCAAATTATCGATTAGAAGATTTAGCTTGTATGAATCGATATTGGTTTAATACTAATAACGGCAATCGTTTCAAGATGATAAGGATCCGTATGTATCGGCGTCTGAAAATTCGTTAATGGTACATTTTAATGGTACATTTTCCCTATATTATGTATGTATCGTGCGGGTATATGAAAACAAATAGATGGTCACAAGGATTGTCTTACATTTTATTCTGATACACGATACTAATTGAATGACATACATATCAATTAGATAGACAAATGAATCAACAAAATCCTCTTATTTGAACTCTAAAATTTTCTCTTTTGTAAAAATCTCTCACTCTTTTGTATCCCTATACGAATCAAATCGAAACCCGGATTGATTAATTTTATTTGAAAAAAAAATGATAAAGTTCATAACGAACTTAAAATCATCGTGTATAATTTATATAAAATAAAATTAGTATTCAAAGTCTACCTTTCTTCCTTCCATTATGCATGTATGCAAGCCTATAAAGAAATTCACGCAAAAACAATGAATCATAACAAAGAATTATAAATTAAATCATTGCTGGTTTAAGGTTTCTAAACATTATTTTCCTATTTTAAATTTGTTCTTATTGTTACTTTATATATGTTAATATTATTTTACATCATTTGTTTTAAAATAATTTATTCTCTAATTTTAACATTACGACTATGTAAAGAAAATACAATTGCAATACGAGGCTAAAACGTATATGACACTATATAATGAGCTGTTTAAAATTAATGAACAAAGTGTTGAGAGCTTAAATTGAACAAGCACGTTATGAAGATTTATTGAAAAATTTCATTGATTCAACAAGTCAAATGAATTCAACAATATACAATATTTTATATAATATTTAGGTAATTTTATATTGTTTGTGAAAATGTACAATTTTAAAATATATAAAAAAATTTCATATATTATAATTGATACATTCAACTAATGTATTGTATGGATAAAAAAATTAGTTAAAATAAAATGAAATCATAATTTGAGGTATATTCTTTGTTGGTTTAGAAAAATTCTTCATTGTTCAAATATGGAATTTGCACCTGTATTGGACTTGAAAAAAAAAACTAGGGGAAGGTTTTATTATTGGATAATGTATCAAACAAGACAAAATTAGGCAAAGACTTTGATTAGTTTGATAGAACGAAACCGATATTAGTCTAAATGAGAAAATGATTGTTAGTGGAATAACAACCTTTATGCCATTATTATGGTTTAACTTTAATTCGATGACAAAGTTTCTAGATGCATCGATATTCATTCAACAATGGCAGCTGCTTCATGGAATTCAAGACCAATACAAACGACAATCATTCTAAATAGTAAAATGAAACGAAAGTTCATTGACTTTCCAGGAAGCATATAATGTGAAAATAGCAAATTGAAGAGCTACAGGCTTTGTGTTCCACAACAAAGCCAGTCCTGGTTGCCATATTTTCCATATTGACCATAGAAAACAAACAATTTTCTCTCCACGAGTTTCAAAATTTTATCTTATATATCAGCTTTTTCCGTACATGAAGGAAGCAATATTCACAAGTATTCTTCCTCCTAACATACGTTTACAACAGACCAGCAAAAACCTCAAACAAAATAGGGTTCTCAGCCAAGGCATAGCAAGGCCGTCCAATGAAAGAAAAAAAAAAACCACCCAAATCGTCATCTCCAAACACAAAATTACCGCCAACAAGGAAGGGAATCAATGGCCTCTACCTTTAGAACGAGATCGGTACTGTTCTGGATTATTCCCTATTAATTGTTAGAAAACAAGTAAATCATAACTTTTTTTATAGATGTTATAACAATCAAGTTATACACATGGTATGGGATAAGATAATGGTGATGGTTCACACCATGTATGGTGCAAAAAGTCATCAAAATTGGAGGTTCAAGGTATACAAAGGAGTTAAGAGGTAGTTGTTGCAGGGTGTTTGTATTACAAATAGTTGAGCATATTTATATGCTTTCTTTGGTGTTGGAATAAGGAAATTATAAAGGGGGGTTAGCTTGACGCGAGTTTCTATCCTTAGGTATTTTATACTAAAGGTAGTAAAGTAAGGGGTTGCCAATTAGAAACATTGTTGAAGTGGACATGAAGTGATTAGATGAAGCCTAATAAAATATGATGTGATGGATTAACTCTTTCTTATATATTTTTTTGGGGATTGTATAGGTTCACTATATATGATATGGCATTTAAAGCTAAGCTTGGCTGATTTCTATCTCTAAACACTATAGAATGAGGGTATGTCTCACTTAGCTATAAGATCCAAAAAAAATCAAACAACTAACACTTAATTAGCAAAGAAGTCACGATTTCATATACAAAATTAACCCAAGATTGCTCCAAAGATCACTTGACCTTGCTTGCAACACATACTAATCAGGAAGCAAGGTGTTCTAATGATTGAAACAAGCAATACTTAGATAAATATCCAGGAGAATAAAAAATTGAACAGTGAACTGTTAACCAACATGTAATATCCAACTAGGTAGGTGTTCTAATGATCATAACAAGTACTTCCCAGATCAAGATCCTGATAATCGAGCGAGACCCAATCAATACACTAACGATAATTTTATACAGTGTTAACAATTTGGAATGACCGTCCATGTCAAAAATACATTAAGAGGGTTGAAATGTGACAAATAAGAAATAAAGAGACTAATTCTCTAATTTGGTTAAAGTATAGGGACTGAAATTAGATTTGACAAAGAATATAGTGTTCTTGGGCCTGGCCGGTTGGATCTTTCGGATTCATGTTTCTGAATCAGCTTAGCTAGAAAAAGGAAACTACAGATAGGATCGCAAACGAGGCCTGGTTAAAGACTGAGCACCATCGACGAATATAGTTGTTCCAGTCATAAATCGTGAGCCATCGCTGATCAAATAGATGACAGTTGAAGCCAGATCGTTCTTAGCATCCAACCATCTGTGCAATGGCGCTGCTTCTTTCACCCGCTTCTCTGCCCTCTCTTTTCCAACCCACAGTGGATATTCATCTTCCAACTGTAAACCACGAGCGATTGCGTTCACCCTGATCTTGTGCTTCCCATTCTCCAAAGCTGACAACTGACAACAGCAACGCAACATTATTTCAAGTCGATATTTCGAATCAAAATTGAGAGGTTTAATATTGATTGGTATGGGAATTTACTTACTCTAGCTAATTGCTGCACTGCGGCCAAACACGAACCATATGCAGCAGCTCCTTGATGAAGTCCTCTTTCAGCACCGAGTATTGTGGTCATGAATACAATGGAACCACCTGTTTTATGGTCCCGCATTCGTTTGGCAACAGCTTTTTGTAGAAACAATACAGCCATGAAATTTACTTTTATGATCCTTTTTAACTCTTCTTCACCTAATTCAAGATGGTCTTGCATCTTCCCTGTTACAGACACAGATGTTTTTCATCTTACAATATGGATACGTAAGTATAATCCAATGAGCCAAGTTTATATTATTTAGATTTAAGTTAGTGTTAAATACGTATATATTTACTTGTTTTTAAATTTTATTCGTGTAAAGACGTACATATATAATATAGACATGCATACCTTCATAAGCATAGCAATTGAGAAGAGCATCTAAATGTCCAAACACATTCCATGCTTTATCTACTGCTTCATCAAAAGCTCCCTCACTTTCAGCTTCCATATCCAATCCAACCACCTCCATTGGGACCACTCCATTTGTTGATTCCATTAACTTCTCTCTCACATTCCTCAAACACCTTTCATTTCCCATTAAAACCAACCTATTCACATGCCCCAAACATCAACACTCTTAAGTTAAAATTTTTGCTCACTTGTTGCATAATCAAAGGACTAATTCTGATTTTAGTCCTACTATGTTAATGTTTAAGAGTTGACACTGCCATTTTGATTTGGCATAAATTTTTTAGTTGTTGCTTTCTAAGTGATGAGATGGATTTATTTAAAATTCTTATGTGACAACTTATTCAACAAATAATAAATCTATATGTTAACTAAATACTTAACAATATTTAAAAAAATTACCTTATCAATTAGACCACAACAATTTTTATAAAATGCGTTAAATTAAAATAAAAGATTTGATCTCAAATTTGTACTATTCAATATGATAGAGACACAAACCATAAATAAACTGAATTAAGATAAAAGGAGTGAAAACTAGCAGAGCCTTTAACCTGCAACCACGTTTGGCTAAATGCAAAGCAATGTTCACAGAAATCTCATCTCCATTTGAAGTGAGCAACACTTTCTTTGCTTCATTCTCCATTCTGCTAAATACCCAATTCTCCCAATCAACCAAAACCCCGCAAAAAATTAAAAACCAAACAACCCTGAATGAAAATCCAAAGCTTTGAAACAACAAAAATCTATACACAAAACTTCACTAATTAGCAGTCATTTACCTTTTAGCTAGAGCCTTGGGAGCTTTATTGAAGTGGCAGTCTAATAACCATTGGTTGGTGAGTCTTTTATACGAGAAATAAATGGTTATGGTCACAATTTATTAATAAAATATGACCAAATGTGAATGTGGTGGGAACCAAATCAGCCAAAAAAGAGGTCTTAAGAGTAATTTCCTTCATATTCAATTCTTTAATACTTGGAAGACCATACAAGCATTAATGAAGGTAAGTGAGACTACATTAAATATTAATTGATGTATAAAAAATTTCATATTAACTACCGTGAATGGTTGTTGGGGAATTGCGTTTAGAAATAGAAAATTGCTACATGAAGATTGGATGATGGTTAATCAATATAATTAATGTGAGTGCGACCACTATAATGGTCAATTAAAAGATTAATTATCTGTATTAATAAGGTTGCAGAAATTTTGGGATTTCGGATTTGAATAATAAGATACAGAAATTATGGGATATTGTACCAAGGTTTTTTAAAGGGTATATAAGGTTTTTTATGTATAAATCGTGTTTTGTTTTTATATTTTATTCTAGTTTAAATTTTAATGTAAAAATATATTATTTAAATTTATTTTGATTTAGATTTTATTATCAATTTTATTGTTTTATTATAAATTCTCTGTTTGAATATGTTAAACGTCTTTATAGTATTTTTAAATTTAATTTTTTATTTTAATTTTGAGATATGAGCAGTTGTATTTTTTTTATTTTAAAATATTGATCCATCTATCCAATTTCGTCATTAAAGCTAACAGTATCAAATATAAAAAAATAAAATTTAGATCTCAACATTTATAGTTTTTGCTAATTTGGTCCTTATCCTTTAAAAGTATTTCAAAAATTTTAAATATTAATTTTTTTTCTTATTTTAAATAAAAACAAAAAAAATTTAAAAATTATTTTGAAAAATAAATAATAATGAAAAGAAATGCAAACACTTTAAATTTCAAAAATAAAAATAAAATAATTTTAAAAATATAAAAATATTTCAAATTTTAATATTATCCAAACTGGACCGAATTGACTAGTAAAATCAAGAATTGGTTGAGCCATTGGCCTGGCGAGAGGTAAAAAACCAATTGACCTGGGAACCGGTACGGAATGGTTGAACCAAGCTAAAAAATCGATTGAACTAGTCTGACCAGTTGGTTCCCAAAACGATCCGTCTGACTGGTTCAAAGCAAAAAAAATTATTAAAATAAAAATAAAAATATTAAACTTTATATAAAATTTGGTTTGACTACAGTGAAATTGATTTTTTTATCCCGGTTCAACCAGACTGTACCAATTTACGAGTCAACCAATTTTTTGCTTCTCATTGACAGATACCCCAACTAGTTTTTAATTGGTCAAATTAGAAAATATTGAATTTTTGAAATTTTATATTTTTAGAAAATATTGAATTTTTGAAATTTTTATATTTTTAGAAAATATTGAAATATTGAAATTTTTATATTTTTAGAAAATATTGAAATATTGAAATTTTTATATTTTTAGAAAATATTGAATTTTTGAAATTTTATATTTTTAAAAATCTTTTATTTTTATTTTTAATTTTAATAAGTTTCTATTTTTTACTTTTCATTTTAAAAATATATATATTTAAATTTTTATTTTTTTGCTTAAAATAAGATAAAAATAATTTTAAATTTTTAAAAATAATATGTACTTTTAAAGGGTATGTGCCAAATTAAAAAAAATTATAAATGTTGAGGGCTAAAAAGTTTAAATTTTTAAAATTGATAGACCTACAAAACTGTACATATTGGTTGAACTAGACTAAAAAATCAATTGAACCGTCAAATGAACTAGTTTTTATAATTTTTTTAGTATCTTTTATTTTTATTTTTTAATAATTTATTTTCTTTGAACTAGTCGGATCAATTCAAAAATCAGTTCAACAAATATTTTAGATTAGTTCAATCAATCTATACCGGTTTGCAAGTCAACTAATTTTTAACCTCTCATCAGATTGATACCCTAATTGATTCTTAATTCGTCTGGTGGGTTCGGCCCAGTTCGATTTAAATAACATTGAATTTTGAAATTTCTTTTTATATTTTCAAAATCATTTTTATTTTTAAAATTTCAAGATTTTTAATTTTAATAATTTCTTAATTTTTCATTTTTTATTTAAAATAGGAAAAAATTAATATTTTTATGTACTTTTGAAAGGTAAGAACCAAATTGACAAAAAAAATGTAAATGTTGAGGGCTAAAAAAGTTATTTTACCTTTGGGATTGTAAACTTTAACTACAAAATTAAATGAAGGGATTAAGATTTGTAAATAAAAAAGAGTACAAGGACACAATGCCTCAAAACTGAAATACAGGGACTAAATTTTAAAATTTGAAAGAGTATAAGGATGTTTGACACATTTAAACCTAATTTCTCGCACTGCACATATTAAAATTTTCATATTTAGTATTATTTAATAAATAAAATATTTATACGTAAGTGGTTGTTGGGAAATAGGCGTGTTATAAATCGACAATTGGTACATGAAGATTGGATGATGATTAATCAATATAATTATGTCAATGTGACCCACTATGATGGTCAATTAAAAGATTAGTTATTTGTCCATTTCATGTTGTCTTCAAGCAAGAAGAATACAGAAAAGAAGGTAAGCTTTGAAATGAGTCAAATCTGGAGGAGTTGTATGGAGATATACAGCACTTTTTCCATGAAAGTTCCAATATGAAATGAGTCTCCGAGTTGAGTGGAAATTATTAAGGAAAACAACAGCATCTTCTTTTTATTATTATTGTAAATTCATGGGATCAATGGAAGTAAAAGCTCACAATATGCCAACAAGTTATTCAACGGCAGCAAATTTTTAAGGTGGATTTCATTTCTGTTGACACCACTTCAATTCTTCTTTTCCTTCGATTTTTCTACCAAAAACAAATTATTGGAGATTTCTCAGATCCTTTTCACTTCAATAAACAATAATTCAATAGCAGGCCTAGACAAGTTAGGATATATTAAATTACTGTACAAGTAGCATAAAAATTTATGTAAATAATATATTAATAAATTATTAATACCAATATCGAAAACAAATGAATTTTTTGGTTATAATGATAAAATTTATATATAAAAATTATGATTTTTTTAATTTTATAAATGCATTTTTTAGATTTTACATAATTTAAAATATAAAGGTATTATTTTATACAAAAAAAATAGTTTTCGGTAATTTCTTAATCGAATTGGGACCAACTTGATGAGTAATATCAACTTAGTTAGTCCTTACATATAGTTTAGATAATTTTTTTTAATCTGGACCGATGGTCGAACCAATCAAGTCACTAGTTTGCCGGTTAGATTAAAAAATTATTAAAAATTAAAAAATAATAAAATAATAAAAAATTGATTTCAATTGGTTCAACCATCCAATTCAACCAGTTTGTATTGGTTCCCAGATCAACCGATTCAAAGCTCCTCTCCGAACAAGTAACCCGACCAATTTTAGGTCAACCAATGGGTTCGGTTCAAACAACATTAGTTTATATATATATATATATATATATATATATATATATATTCTTATTATGGGGAGAGATCCAAATCCACTTTCACCAATGTAAAATTTATTAGGAGTACATCAATTTAAAACCATTATATTTTTAGAGTGTAGTTTTTACTTATATTTTGAGAAGTTTCCCATATGTTTTGATGTCCTAATATGCTTGTAAACTCATCTTTTGGTTGAATTTTGTATTTTGTAGGATAAAAAGAGAGTTGGAATCACTTGGAAGCTATATGGAGGTTTTTATGGACAAAGTGAAGTTTGGGTATTTTGTGGACTAAGAAGATGGGCAAAAAAAGTCGGAGAATAAGGTGTACCCATAGCTTATGCTTGGAGAACCAAAGTTGCATGATTTTTTCTACAGTTTTCAATAAACTAATATCTTTTTGGAAGAATTCTTCAAAGTCTTAATTTATAAGATTGATTAGGATTTTATGGGATATTTTAAAATTAAAACATTATTTTGAACTCTTTTCTAGGAGATCTTAGTGGGTGTTTAAAGACGCTTTGGGTAATGAAAAAGGGGAACAAGATTTTCACATTTTCTTTTTCTATTATTGTTCTATTCATGGATTGTTAAATTCTTCATTCTAGTCAAAGGTTTTATCAAGGTTTTTTATTCATTGAATTATGAGATTATTGTTTCTTCATGCTTTTAGATTCATGAATATTTTTATGTTTCATGTTCTTCATATTATTATTGATTTGGAAATTATATGAACTGATCACTCTTCAATTTTTCAATTTAATATACAATCAATTATGATCTTCTCATATGTAATTGTGGGAAGGTCATAATCTGTGTAGTGATAAATTGGGTTATAAATGTGTAGAATCTAATTTGAATTATCCACGCCGTGTGAGAAGGTCGGCTAGAATTAGGTTTTCTGAATCATAAGGCTGTTGATAAGTTAAATCCTAGGAGTATCCCAAAGGATTGTTTATTAGCAAGAGAAGTAATCATTCGAGCGTCTCTTTGAATAAGGAGAAACTAAGGAGAGACTAGGCTATTAGAGCGTCTCGAGTAGCTATAACCAATTTATTCAAGAAGTTTAGAAAATTATTTGCAAAATCAATGATCATTCAATGAATTAACAACTGCGATTTCCCTTGGCTGGATATTTATGAAACATTCAATTTTCCTAAATCTTACTGTTTTAACTGCATTATTTGTTATTAGTTTTTATTCCAAATTAATCTATTAAACCCTCCCTCAATTTTATTTTCTCATTTATCTACCTGGAATTAATCTAGTCCCACTTCCTGTCGATTCGATGTAACACCCCATACCCAGCTTTGATGCCAAGCTGAATATTGAGATGCCACACCACCGTCTCACTACTAGTTCACCTAAACGACATGTTATTTCTCATGCATCTTTTTTTCGATCAATAATAGCATAGAATTATCATTAATTATAACCATACGTTCACTTTTTGTTGATAAACCATGCCAAGAATTCATAAAATAGCATAACATAGGTATTAATCATGCATTAGGACCACTTATAAAAATTTCCCAAAAATGTTATATAAGTATCGATACTACCTCTATGGTATCGATATTTCATTTTAGTGGTATTGATACCATCTGGAAAATTGATACCAATCTACCATTCTATTTCTCGTCAATCAAAGCCTCGAAAAACATCAGTACCTTTCACAAGGTATCGATAATTACTCCCCGAGTATCGATACTCGAGCCAAGATATCGATACCAAATTGGTATTCTAATTCTTTGCGCTTTAAAAAATATAGAGGTATTGTTTCAAAAGTCTTGATATCGATACCTCTACTATAGGTTACAAAAATTTAGCATATAAGAGCATTTAAATCATTCAAACTTAGTCCCTAAACATCATGCTTCATTCACCTAGTCATATAAGCATCAAAATGTATAAACAATAAACCAAACACCATGTCCAAGTCCACATGCTTCCAAACATACACAATATGCAAATGATCCCAAGTACGTCTTAACAAAACCGATACAAATGTATACCATATTGCCTTTTTATTCCCTAGAACTAGAATAAGCAAAACATATACTATAATGAATAAAGAATGGCTTGAATAAATCCCTCGAGGGCTGTACCACTCACACCGAGAACGCAACTACTCTACAAAGGATAAAATGGAGTAGGTGACCTTAACAAGCTCAACGAATGCCTAGAACAACTACTACGTAAAAAAATCGTCATGCATAAACCAACCAACACACAACATATTCCCAAATGTCATTTACTAAGTACCATAATTCGCATAATTAGTCATATTCCATGCATACTTTTACACATTATTCATAAGAACGATTAGGCATATATATATTCCGACATGCATTAACCACATATAATCACATATAATCACATATAGTCGCAATGAATGATAATTTGGCTCTTGAGATTATGAAACATAAAGTGGACTCTATCACCACTCATCAGATACAAGTATTGTAACACCCTTCACCCGTCTTCAATGTCGGAATAGGGTTACAAATCATTACCAGACTTATAATACATTTAAGCATACATGTCACATACAATTTAATCAATTCAAATACAATTCAATCACAACTAATCATATTGTCCCTATTACGAGCCTACGAGGCTCTAAACATGCATTGCGAGTGGTTCGGGACTAAATCAACAACTTTGAAAACTCTTAGAACACTTAGAAATATTTTCTCAAAAACAGAGGACACATGCCCATGTTGCCCGGCCGTGTCTCTCACAAGGCCAAAGACACGCACGTGTCACAGGCCATGTGGACATTCGAAATGAAAGCACATGGTCATGTACCAGCCTATATCTGACCCATTGTAACTCTCTGACTTGGGTCACACAGCCAACACACACGCCTGTGTGGCTAGCCCATGTGCCCTAAAAATAACCATACACACCCATGTGCCAGGTCGTGTTTTAGGCCGTTCCAAACCTATAGGGTATACTAACTTATGCCACACGGCCATGTCACACACCTATGTGTCAGGCCATGTAGAGCATACTAACTTGATTTTAATTTCAACACTAGGGGACACACGACCATGTAACATAATCGTGTGTCACGCACGGTTGAGACACACGCCTGTGTCTCTGCCCGTGTGGACAAAAATACGCTATTTACCAAGCCATTTTTCCACCCAAATCTTCATATACCTACATTTACCCAATTGGCACAAAACAGGGCACATATAGGCATTCAACTACTCTCAATCAAGTATCATTTACACCATTTCAAACACCAACCAATACAAAACATATCAATACCACAATGTACTATCCAATTCATACCAACTTCACTTATCCCATTCAACTAGTTAAAACATTTCTAAACATACATCATTATGCTCAATTTTACAAGCATATATCTTTTTTAATTTCTATCACCTCACTACCACAATATCTACTATCAATAAGCATCTTAAAACTAACCTCAAGCTCATAACATAAGCCATGTACATACATTTATATACATATTCAAACTAACCAAATTAAGCCAATTCTCATGGCTATATATATTTAAACCAAAACATAAACATTTACAAGCCAATTCAAATGGCACAACACATTACCAAATATACCAAAATGACCAAAGTCCCTGTATATGCCAGATACTTAAAACATAAGCTCAAAAGGTACCAAAGTGATATTAGGATAGTGTAATGATGTCTACGACGATCCCTGAGTCTGAGCTAACTTTAAATTCACTGTAAAACATGTATAAAAGTAAACAAAGTAACCTATATAGCTTAGTAAGCTCATATGAAAATAATAAGCGAGTCACACCATTCATTTACATTTCAAACTAAATGACATAATTTGCCTCAAAGCATAAATCACAAAGTTAACATGAACTTTAATCACATAATTAATCATAGGCTCGCAACTTTCTTTGACTTATTGTTTCGAATAGTTTTCTGTACATACCTGTACCGATACGTATCTATTTCTTATCAATTCACATCTTCAATATACCCGTTGAACCATTCGAAATAAATTTCGGATACTCGAGAGTCTCGCACCCGAAGTGCCGATATCGTGGCTCGAAGCCAAATCAATGTATTCCCTAATGACATGTCATTTGCATCCTAATCTATTCCTAAGGTTCAACCGGGATTTCTAATGCTGAATCATCATCGAATCATTATTAAACATGTCCAAAATCTTGTATTCCCAGTTTATGCAATATCAAAGCATTTAAAATACAAATATAACAAATGCTTATTACATACGAACTTACCTCGGATGTAAAAATGACTAAATTAGTTGATTAGTTCAGAACTTTGCTTTCCCCTCAATCTAGATCTGAGTTTTGCTTTTCTTGATCTATTTGTAATCAAAATTAACTTATTTAATCGTCTCTCTATTCAATTTCATCCTAAATTCACTTTATGGCATTTTTACACATTTGCTCCTAATGTTTCACAATTTTACAATTTAGCATGCAATTAACAACAACCCATGCTAGCTGAATTACAGTTAGGTCCCTAACAACCCATATTTTCCATTTATTTCACATTTTAACCACAAAGTTTCCACATTCCACAATTTAATCCCTAATTTGCATTTTCACTAAAAATCACTTAACAAAACTTGTATAACTATCATCAAACATTCATAATCTATCATCAAACATCAAAAAACACGTTTATTCATCAATGGAAACATTCAAAATCTTTAAAAATTTTAAAAAATAGTCCCTCGGCAAGGTAGACCTAGTTGCAATGATCTCAAAAACGTAGAAATCATTAAAAACTGAGTCAAAATACATACCAAGTAAGAAGAGAAGCCTAGCCGAACCTTGAAGCTATTTTAATGGAGTTTTTCTTAGCTTAATTTCGGTTAGATGATGAAGAAACAAGATGATATCTTGTTTTCCTTTAATTTAATTTACTTTAATACTAATTTACTTATTTAACTTTATTTAATAACCACCAAAATCACTTAATATATGCCCAAAATTGTCTACTCACAATTAAAATGGTCTAATTACGCCTTAAAGACCTTAATTTTAAGGTTCTATAGCTATTAGATACCTTTAGCTAATAGAACACAACTTTTACACTTTACACGATTTAGTCCTTTTTATGAAATTAAGCATTTAAACGGTAAAATTTCTTAACAAAATTTTCACACAAACATATTATCATGATGTAGTCATTAAAATAATAATAAAATAAAAATTTTGACTTCAAATTTGTGGTCCTGAAACCATTATTCTGATTTGACTAAAAATAGACTGTTACAACTCTCTCTTTAGGGATTTTCGTGCCCGAAAATCTTACCAGTGAATAGGTTAGGGTATTATTTTCTCATAGCTTCCTTGGGCTCCCACGTAGCGTCTTCAAATCTGTGATTTTGTCACAAGACTTTCACTAAAGCTGTGCGTTTATTTCTTAATTCTTTAACCTTTTGAGTTAAAATTCAGATCTGTTCTTCTTTGTATATCATATCAGGTTGAATTTCGATCTCTTCTGGAGAAATTATATGTGATGGATCTGATCGAGAATGACATAACATCAACACATGAAATACATTGTGGATCTTTTCTAATTCTGACGGTAATGTTAGCCGATATGCCACTGGACCTATTCATTCAATGATCTCATACTACCCAATGAAACCTGACTCAGTTTGGCACACGGCTTGCCCCATGGGTGTGTGATCCGGCTGTGTGTCCTCTGTATTTTGAATTTTAGCTTAGAATTGGCCACACCAGTAGAGAAATGGCTACGTGTCTCAACCGTGTGAAGGACACGACCCAGGAACATGGGCATGTACCCAGGGAGTGTGAAGTCTGCACCTATTTTATGAAAATTATGAAAATTAAATCGCCCATATGGCCTAACCACACGGGCGTGTGACTTGGCCGTGTGACTTCAATTTGTTGATGACGTTATAAACAGAGAGTTACACGGGTTAGGGACACGGGCGTGTGTGTCCACACGGTCTACCCACACGGGCGTGTCCCAAAGCCACATGGGTGTGTGACCCCTGTTTTGATGAAAAATTTTCTAAGTGTTGGGAAGTTTTTTAAAGTTCTCGGTTTAGTCTCGAACCACTCCTAATGCATGTTTTGGGCCTCGTAGGCTTGTTTTAGCGTCTATATAAATGCTTATGAAAGTTTTAAATTTGAGTGGAAATTTATGTCCCGATTTTGAATGTTTGTTTAAGTTTAAGTCTGGTAATGCCTCGTACCTTGTTCCGGCATTGAATACGGGTAATGGGTGTTACATGACATTTGAATTCAATAATTTTTAATCTATAATTCACAACAGCATCATGCAGAGTCAACCAATCCATATCCAGAATTATATCGAACTCATCAAATGGCAAAAGCATCAAATCTGTAGGAAAACAATAACCTCGAGTCATGAAAGGACAGTTCTTACAAACTTTATCAACTAGCACATACTTGCCTAAAGGGTTCGATACTTTAATCACAAACTCAATAGATTTAATAGGCTAATTCTTACTAAACACTAAATTCATACAGATATACGAATGAATTGGTCCTGGATCAATCAATGCAATCACATTAGTGTCATAAAGAGAAAATGTACCAGTGATAACATCGGATGACGACACCTCTTCGTGAGCGTGAATGGCATAAGCTCTAGCAGGTGCTCTCGCATCAAATCTCATAGTCGAATCCTTTGTTGCGCCTTTAGCGTTTCTCAGCAGCCTCCCTCTAGTGGCTGTGTTACTCGGTCTTACATTTTGAAATTGGTCTTTCTCAGCTAACTTAGGACAATCCTGAATAAAATGATCTAGTGAACCACATCTGTAGCAGACTTTATTACTTTTATTCCAGCATTCTTCAAAATGTCGCCTTTGACAATGTTGACACTCGGGTTTATTGTTTCTCACACTGCCAACACTCGATACTGACGTAGCTTGAGCTTTAGGACTTGAGTATTGTTTTCCATGATCTCTACTCAAATCCTCGATTGAAGCATTTGGTCGAGTGAACGAATCTCTAGATTTCTTTGACGAAGATTGATATGGTTTATTCATCGATCTTTTTCTCGAGTCTCTAGCCTTTGAATCTACTTTTCTCTTTTCTTTACTAAGCTCTTCGGCTTTGCAAGCTCTATCAACCAAGACAACAAATTTTTTCAATTCTAGAATTCTGACTAGAAGTTTAATATCCTTATTCAACCTATCAACGAACCATTTACACATGATTTCTTTAGTGGAACATACTCCCGAGCATACTTGCTCAACCGTATTAATTCTTTTTCATACTCGGTCACAGTTATACGACCCTGTTTCAATTCTAAAAACTCTTTATGCTTTTGATTAAGAAATCTCTGACTTATATATTTCTTCCGAAACTCAATCTAAAAGAATTCCCAGGTCACTCTTTCTTTCAGTACCACTGATATCAAAATATTCCACCACTGATAGGTTGTGTCCATCAATAGGGATATGGCATATTTTAAACACTCGGTTAGCATACATGACAGTTCATCCAATACCCGAATAGTGTTTGCAAGCTAAAATTTAGCTCACTCAGAATCATCATCAACGGTAGCTCTAAACTCTTTAGCCCTGTGTTTTTGGATTTTATCTACTGACGACTTATTCAATCTTAGAAGTTTCACACCTTAAGGAGCTACAGGCACCGATTGGGGATTAGGTGGGGGTGGAAGTTATTGAGTAGCCGGATTGTTTCTAACAAATTTTGTGAACCACTCGTTCATTATTTGGAAAAAGGCTTCTTTAGTCTCTCCTTCGTGACTACTTGATACATTTCTAGATTCAGACAGCACTACCCTTTGAGTAGGAGTTGGCGTATTACTCTCAACATCATCAGCTAAAGCTCGATTGGGATCCATTTTCTATACGAAAACACAATTTAAATTGTTAAGAGTCATTACACTATCACAGTGTAATAGCCCATTTTTAGTCAAATCAGAATAGTGGTTTCGGGACCACAAAATCAAAGTCAAAATATTTATTTTATTATTATTTTAATGTTTACAGCATGATTGAGTGATTGTGTGAAAGTTCATTTTTCAGAGCTTGATACTTGGCCAAGCTTTGTACGCTCAATTAGGTACGATTTTTGTCCCATTTTAATGTTTTTTTGTGTTTTTGAGAGCGTTGCAACTTAGTCTAGCTAGCCCAGGGACTATTTTGCAAAACTATTGCCATTGATGAATACATGAGTATTTTTATGTTTAACGATAGATTATGAATGTTTGATGTTAGTTATACAAGTTTTGTTAAATGATTTTTAGTGAAAATGCCAATTAAGGATTTAATTGAAAAATATGAAAAGTTTGTGGTTAAAATGTAAAATAAATGAAAAATATGGCCTGCTATGGGCATAATAGTAATTTAGGTAGCATGGGTTAGTCTTGAATTGCATTAATTTGTGTTTTTATGAAATAAGGACTAAATTATAAAAGAGTGAAACATTAGGGGCAATTGTGTAAAAATGACTTAAAGTGAATTTTGGACTAAATTGAATAGGGAGATGATTAAGTAAGTTAAATTTGATTACATATAGATCAAGAAAAGTGAAACTCGAATCTAGATCGAGGGAAAAACAAAGTTATCGACTAATTGACCAATTTAGCTGTTTTTACATCTGAAGTAAGTTCGTATGTAATAAGTTTCATTATAAATGTATTTTAAATGCTTTGATATTGCATAAACTGTGAATACGAGACTTTGGACATGTTCAACAATGATTCTACGATGATTCAACATTCGAAATCCCGGTGAACCTTAGGAATAAATTTGCATATTAGTGACCTGTCATTAGGGATTATTGTGAATATGTGATCCGGGTGCTGGTTCTATACGTCTTACCGGTGGCTGAGTATACCAACATGTGTTGTTGTTACTTGAAAGCTTGTATGAGTAGCACCGTGTAGCTACGTCTTGACTAACAGTTTGTGTGAGCAGACCCATTGATAGCTCTAGTTTGAGCAGCATATGTGAATGAGATTTATTTGGCTTCAGGCCATGATATTGGGACTTCGGGTGTGAGATACATTGAGTTGGCTTTAGACCATCATATGAGCACTTTGGTACGAGTTTCCGTGTATCCGATAGTATTTTGAATGGTTTAACAGGTAAATGAAAGACGTGGTTGTGTATGAGATTGATACAAGATGGTACAGGTATGTACATTAACTGTATAAGCTTAAATCGAAGAAGTTGTGAAGTTGATATATAAGATTATGATTGAAAATGTGAAAGGTTTGTTAGTTAAATGAATTACATGTTGATATGTTTGAGTTGATGATTTGTATATTCATGTTAAGATTGAGTTTATTTCGTATGAGCTTACTAAGCTATAAAGCTTACTTTGTTTATATTTTTTATGCTTTATAGTGACTTCAAAGCTAGCTTGGATTCGGGGATCGTCGAAGACTACAACACACTATCCAACTATCATTGGTACTTTTGAGCTTATGTTTTGAGTATATGGCATGTATAGGGTCATTTTGGTATATTGGGTAATGTGTTGTGCCATTTGAAATAACTTGCAAGTGTATATGTTTTAGTTTGTATATATAGCCATGAGTGATGGCCCAATCTGGATTATTTTGGTATGTTTGAATCATGTATACGATTGTGTTTATGTCTTGTGAAATGTGTTGAATGATGGTTGTGTGATGCTTAATGGTAATAGGCATTATGAGTATCAAATAGTTAAATTGTGGATATATGGTTTGTTTGTAAGTTGAGCATGTTGATGTATGATTGAATGTGCATAATTGGTTAAATGTGTATGTGAAATGGTATGGCCTACTTTTATGACTTGTGTATATTAAAGGTGTTGATATAGAATATGCATGATTTAGGCTTGAATTGGTTGGTATAGATGTCCATTTTTATGCCATGAGTTGTGCAATTTGTTTTGGTATAGGTTTGTACAAGTTGGGTAGCAAAATGGCTTGGTAAATAGCCTATTTTCGTCCACATGGACAGAGACACGAGCATGTATCTTAGCCGTGTATGATACACAGTCATATAAACAGCTGTGTGTCCCCTATTATTGAAATTAAAATCAAGTCAGTATGCTTCACACAGCCTCACACATGGGCATGTGACTTGGCCGTGTGGTATAATTTAGTATACCCCACAGGCGTGTGTGTTGGCTGTGTGACACAACTCAAAGAGTTACATGGGGTTGGACACAGGCTGGGACACGACCATGTGCTCCCATTTTGAATGTCCACACGGCCTATGACACAGGTGTGTCTTTGGCCGTGTGAGAGACACGGCTGGGCCATACGGGCGTGTGTGCCCTATTTTTGAGAATTTTTTTTAAGTATTCTATGAATTTCTAAAGTTATCGGTTTGGTCCCGAACCATTCCCAATGCATGTTTAGGGCCTCATAGGCTCGTATTAGGGAGAAAATGATTGTTTGTGAATGAAATGTATATAATTTGATTAATTTTATGTGAAATGTATGTTTAAGATGTGTTATAAGTCCGGTAATGCTTTGTAACCTTATTCCGGGGTTGAATACAGGTGAGGGGTGTTACAATCATAGTTTATATATGCATGTATAGCTAGACTCTCACACACACTACATTAGTCCGAGAATCAACTAAATCGTAGCTCTGATACCAATAAATGTAACACCCTTCACCCGTATTCAACGTCAAAGTAGAGTTACAAAGCATTAACAAACTTATAACACATTTAAACATACATTTCACATACAATTTAATCAATTCAAATACAATTCAATTATAACCAATCATATTGTCCCAATTATGAGCTTACGAGTCTTTAAACATGCATTGGAAGTGGTTCGAGACCAATCGATAACTTTGAAAACTCTTAGAACATATAGAAAATTTTTCTAAAAAATAGGGGACACACTCCTGTGTGGCCCGGCCATGTCTCTCACTTGGCCAAAGGCATGGCTGTGTCACAGGCCGTGTGGACATTCAAAATGGAAGCACAAGGCCGTGTACCAGCCCGTGTTTGACCCTTTGTAACTCTCTGACTTGGGTCACACGGAAAACACACAAACCTGTGTGGCTAGCCTGTGTGCCATAAAAATGACCATACACGCCCGTGTGCCAAGCTGTGTTTTAGGGCGTGCCAAACCTATAGGGTATACTGACTTATGCCACACAGCCAAGTCACATGCTCGTGTGTGAGGCCATGTGGAGCATACTGACTTGATTTTAAATTCAACACCAAGGGACACAAGGTCATGTAACATAACCGTGTGTTACACACGATTGAGACACAAGCTCGTGTGTCTGCCTGTGTGGACAAAAATACGCTATTTACCAAGCCATTTTGCCACCCAAATCTTCATATACCTACATTAACCCAATTGGCACAAAACATGGTACATATAGGCATTCAACTACTCTCAATCAAGCATCATTTATACCATTTCAAACACCAACCAATATAAAACATATCAATACCACAATGTACTATCCGATATCATGGCTCGAAGCCAAATCAATGTAACTCGCACCCGAAGTACCGATATCATGGCCCAAAGCCAAATTAATGTAACTCACACCCGAAGTACCAATATCATGGCCCGAAGCCAAATCAATGTATTCCCCAATGACATGTCATTTGCCTCCTAATCTATTCCTAATGTTCAACCGGGATTTCTAATGCCGAATCATCGTCGAATCATTTTTAAACATGTCTGAAATCTTGTATTCACAGTTTTTGCAATATCAAAGCATTTAAAATACAAATATAACAAATGCTTATTACATACTAACTTACCTCAAATGTAAAAATGGATAAATTAATTAATGAGTTGAGAACTTTGTTTTTCCCTCGATCTAGATTCGAGTTTCACTTTTCTTGATCTATATATGAGCAAAATTAACTTATTTAATCATCTCTCTATTCAATTTAGTCCAAAATTCACTTTAAGGTATTTTTACACATTCGCCTCTAATGTTTCACATTTTTACAATTTAGTCTTTATTTTAAAAAAACACAAATTCATGCAATTTAACCACAACCCATGCTAGCCGAATTACAATAGGTCCCTAGCAATCCATATTTTCCATTTATTTCACATTTTGACTACAAAGTTTCCACATTTCACAATTTAATCCCTAATTTGCATTTTCATCAAAACTTATATAAATATCATCAAACATTCATAATTTATCATCAAACATCAAAACACATGCTTATTCATCAATGGAAACATTCAAAATCTTTAACAGTTTTGCAAAATAGTTCCTGGGCTAGCTAGACCTAGTTGCAATGATATCAAAAACGTAGAAATCATTAAAAATCGAGTCAAAATACATACCATGCAAGAGGTGGAGCCTAGCTGAACCTTGGAGCTCTTTTAATGGATTTTTTCTTAGCTTAATTTTGGTTAGATGATGAAGAAACAAGATGATATCTTGTTTTGCTTTAATTTAATTTACTTTAATACTAATTGACTTATTTAACCTTATTTAATAGCCACCAAAATCACTTAATATATGCCCAAAATTGCTTACTCACAATTAAAATGGTCTAATTACTACTTAAGGACCTTAACTTTAAGGTTCAATAGCTATTAGACACCTTTAGCTAATAGAACACAACTTTTATACTTTCTACGATTTAGTTCTTTTTATCAAATTAAGCATTTAAATGATAAAATTTATTGATGAAATTTTCACACAAACATATTATCTTGTTGTAGACATTGAAATAATAATAAAATAATAATTTTGACTTCAAATTTGTGGTCCTGAAACCTGTAACATCTTGAAATAGGGTTTAGTTGGAACAGTGGCTTTGATACCACGAATCTGAGATAGAAATAATAATTTTATGATTATTTGATGATCCATGACAAGATTGCATATTTGTGTGAAATTTTCATAAAGAAATTCTATGCCTAAAGTGTTTAATTTGACTTTAAGGACTAAATGAATAAGTTGCAAAACTTGTGTTCTAGAAGCTTTTAGCATGAAATTGCATTGGATTATTAATTAGAGGTCCTTAAATAGCAATTGTCAAAGTTCTAAAATGTTGGATAAAAATAGGCATGAATAGGAAAAATTTGAAAGAAAAGCCTTAAGGGCATTTTTGTCTTTTGGTAAATAAAAGAAAAAAAACGGAAAAAGAAAGCAAAATTTATTCATCTTCTCCAAGTGCTAGCCGAAATTTTGGAGGGTCTCCTTAGCTAGGGTTTTCAACATTTCAAGCTTGATTGTAATTGCTCCCAAGCCCTGTTTTTAATGTTCTTTACATTTTTGAAGTTGTCATCAACCGAGCTAGCTATTTCTACCATTATTTTGAGCTAGGGTTCATGTATGAAAACTGACCCATGTGTGAAATGGTTATATTTCGATGTTTAATGGGGGAATATGAATGTTTGATGTGTGATAAACATCTTTTGCTAAGTGATTTTTAGTGAAAGCACCTAAAAAGGACTTGTTTGAAAAAGATGTAAAAATAAGTAGTAGAAATATGAAATAAAGGAAAATAGGGGATGATATGAGATAGAATATGAATCAGGTAATCTTGGGTAACTGAGAAATTGCATGGATTTCATTTTACGAGCCTAGGGACCAATTTGTAAATAAGTGAAAAGTTAGGGGTAAAATGGTAATTTTACCAAAACACCTGTTATGGGTCGATATGAGCAATGTATGTATTGAACAAGTTGAGTTTGGTATTATAGATCAAGAAAAATGTGATTCGTGTCTTGATCAGGGGAAAACAAAGTTTACGAGGATTAGGCTCGTTTCTATCATTTGGTACCGAGGTAAGTTCATTTGCAAATTATGCAACATGTACCATACTTTAAATGTTTGATATTGCGCGCATGGTGAGTGTATATAATTAATGAGACATTGTACCATTTGTTAATGCTTAAATTTTACTATGAAATATGCTTGCTTACTCTATGAGTATGTGATGGGTACCATGAGTATTGAAATCGACATTACGAACAAGTCCAACAGTGCTGCGATAAGTATAGAAATCCTGTTTGAACCTTAGGAATAGTTTAGGATACACGTGACATGTCACTAGAAATTTTGTGATATGAACTCATTGAGTTGTGGTCTGAGTTCATGATATTGTAACTTCCAAACTCATTGAGTTGTGGTCTGAGTTCGTGATATATATATGACACATGTTTTGGTGTTCGGGTATTGGTCTCGTATATTCTATTGATGGCGAGGTAGTTCAGCATGTGTTGCAGATATTTGACGGCCTGTATGAGTAGTCTTGTGAGTAGCTCATTAGTGAGAAACATGTGATCTGACATATAAAGTAGCATTGGCTACATGTGAGGCACTTAGGTGCAAGCTTCTGATGTATCCGATAGTATTCCAAGTGTTCAACGGGTAGTTTAAGAGAAGTTCAATGAGTAAGCTTAATGATGACATCAAGACAAGAAAGTAAGTTATTATGTGCAAGTGGGCACAAGTATGTACATCAAACTTATGTAAATGACATGAAATACGATGAGCTAGTGGTAAGAACATGTGTATATATATACATGAAGAATAAGTTATGAGATTTGATAAAATGCAAGATTGTGTTCGTTATGTTAAATGCATGATTAATGCTTGATTAATTTGCATTTTATTTGTATGTGAACTTAATAAGCTTTAAAGCTTACCCCCTTCCTTTCTTTTTCTTATAGTGTTGCCGAACAGCTCGGGGATTGGAAGATGTCAGAGACACGATCACACTATCAATTGGACATTTGGGTATAGCTAGTCTTATCATTTTGAGTATGACATGTATAGGGACTTGGTCTTTTTGGAATGTGTCATATTGATTAGCCAAATGTCTTGGCTCATGATGTTATTATGATTATTTTGTATATGGCCATGAGTTATTGATTATTTAGGTTGTAACCCTAATTATTGATGAATGCATGGAAATGTGCTTATGCTTTAATGTGGTTATAGTTGCTTATGGTTAATGAGTGTGATGGATGGCTTGTAGGTTGAGTGTATGAAATATGATTAATGTGTATAAAATATATGTAGTGTAAATGTGCAACTTGAATGTAGGTTAGCAAGGATGGTAAATAAATATGAAATTGGTGTGGAATGCAAAATGAAAGCATAATAGTTTGGATAGGTGATATGTTGATATTGTTAAGTCACAATTTATTCATGAATAAGAATGTTTGAGTAATCAAATGTGCCATGTTGCATGCCATGATATGAGTGTAAGTATGTGAGTGTTTAAGGGTGGCAAATGGCTTGGAAAGTTAAGTCACAATTTATCCATGAATAAGAATGTTTGAGTAATCAAATGTGCCATGTTGCATGCCATGATATGAGTGTAAGTATGTGGGTGTTTAAGGGCGGCAAATGGCTTGGCAAATAGCCTAGAAATTGTCCATACGGTTAGACACACGGGCATGTGTCTAGACCGTGTTGGACACATGGTCTGCCCCATAGGCGTGTGATTCGGTCGTGTATCCCTTGCACCCTAATCATGTAAAACATAATGCCAGTAGTAAACACACGGGCAGAGACAAGGCCGTGTGTCTCAACCATGGGAGGGACACAGCCTTAGGACATGGGCGTGTGCCCAGGCCATATGAAGTCTGCAATTAAGTTTTGGAATTTAATTCTCCACAGAGTCTAAGCACACGGGTGTGTGACTTGGCCGTATGACCTTGCTTTGTTGATGACGTCATAGTTAGAGAGTTACACGGGCTGAGGACACGGGCGTGTCCCAAGCCATACGGGCGTGTGTGATCGCACGGCCTACTCACATGGACGTGTGACTTTCCCAAGGCAAGATAATCTTCTAAGTGTTGAAGAGGTTCCAAAAGTTCTCAGTTTAGTCCTGAACTGCTTCCAATGCATGTTTTGGGTCTTGTAGACCCTTATAAGAGAAAATTTGCATGTGATTGAAAAGATTTTAATTTGGATGAAATTTTATGGCCTGGTTTTGTGTGAATGTCCATGTTTAAGTCTAGTACTTCCTCAAACCCTATCCTGGCGTCGGATATGGGTAAAGGGTGTTATATTTAGTGGTAACAAAGCTACGATTTAGTCAATTTTTAGACTAACGTAGTGTAACAGTCCGACTTTGACCCTAGTCAGAATAGTGGTTTCGGGACCCCAAATCCGAGTTAGAAAAATATTTTAATATTAATTTCCGTGTATATGGTAAGTGAATTGACATGTGTGAATATCTCATGTAGAAATTTAACTGTTTGTGTGCTTAATTTGCAAAAAGGACCAAATCGCGTAAAAGGCAAAAGCTATGTGCTAGATGTTAAAAGTGCTTACTTGACTTGGCTTTATAATTGGAAGGTCCTTATGTGGTTATTATGCCATTTACTTAGTTAATGGAAATATATGGCCTTATTTCAAATGATTTTTATATGTTTAAATAAAGGGTAAAATGGGTATTTGTTTAATAAGTATTAGTTAAATAAAACAATGCATAAAATAAAGCCATTACTCATGTTTCATAGCCAAAAATAGCAAAGAAAATAAAAGAAGAAGAACACCTAGTGTTCGGCCATTGTATTCTTTGATTGAGGTATGTTTTTGCTTTGGTTTTTGATAATTTTTACGTTTTTGTGATCGTTGCTAAGTGTACTATAAAGCCCATGCCTCAATTTCTGATTTTGTTGATGATTTGAAAATGTGTCATGGATGAATTCATGAGTTTTGTGTTGCGAAATGGTGAAATATGAAAGTTTGATGTTGAGTTTACATGTTTTGTCTTTGAATTTTAGTTGGATTTGAGTAAATTGACCTAATTTGTTAAAATGTTATTTTGAAGGACTAAAATGTGAAATAAATGAAATGTGTGGACTTTTTTGAGAACCATGAAAATTTGGTTAAGCTTGTGTACAAACAAATTATGTGTACTTTGTGATTTTATGAAATAGGGACTAAAGTGTCGAAATGTGAAAATATGAGGGCTAGTTTGTAAAATGCCCTAAATATGTGTTTATGGATTGAATTGAATTATTTGGTGAATAAAAGGGTTAATTTTGAATACATTTAGATCAAGAAAGGAGGAATTCGAACTTAGATCGAGGAAAGTCGAAGGTTATCGAGTAGATAGTTTGAGTCGACAAATTTCAAGCATGAGGTAAGTTCGTACTTAAAATATGATGTTAAGTAAGTTTTGATGTCTTTATCATACATAGATTGTATATAATTGAATTGGATAATATGGTGATGAAACGAAAGTTTTGGCACTAAGTGTGCGATTTAAACTAGCTTTGGCACTAAGTGTGCGATTTAGCTAGCTTCGGCTACTTAAGGCACTAAGTGTGTGATACCGACTTAGTCTCGGTTATTTGAGATAGCACTAAGTGTGTGGAAATATTTAGCTTCGGTTAAGTTTATAGCACTAAGTGTGCTGATGTATAAAATACGAATAACTTATGGAAAGTCTTATAACATTCAACATGAGGTAAGTACAAAAGTGAATAAGTACGAGAAGCTTCAGGTATGTATAATGCCTAAGTGGTAGATGATGTTATGTATATGAATCTCATTGAGTTGATATAGTTATATGGTTTGAAATTGTGCAAATACTCATAGGTTATCATTTATGTTCATATATTATGAATGTTTTGAGTACGAGCTTACTAAGCTTTGAAAGCTTACTCTGTGTGATTACTGTCTGTTTTACAGTTATCGTAGCTAGTGAAGGCTCGGGGATAGTCGAGGATCGTCACCACACTATCGATCTCATTTTGGTACTTTTGAAAATGTAAATATTTGAAGTATGGCATGTATAGGCTAGTAGTTGTGAAGTATGTTTTGTGATGTATATAGTTAGCCATGAGATTTGGCTAATTTATGTTTGAACTCATATTTGATAATGGTTTATTATATGTGATGTTAATTTGCAACTATGCATGAATGATGAATGTTGTAGCATAAAGAATTGTTGATTGGGTTGCACATATATGTTTGTTCCTTGCTGTAGGTTGACTCATAATGGGTGGCAAGTTGGCTTAAACCAAGCCTGCATTGTGCCACACGGTCAGGGGACACGGGCGTGCCTTGTGGTCGTGTAAGAAAAGCAGTCACATTGCTTTGACACACGTGCATGTCATATGGCCGTGGGCTAAAGTCAATAGCTAGCTAAGTATCCCACAGCCATAGCACACGAGCGTGCCTATTGGCCTTGAGTGAAAGTCAGTATGGTCACCCTATTTTGGCATGACTGGTTCACTTGGGTGTGTCTGATGCCCGTGTGAGGTACACGTCGTTGACACACGGGTGTGTGACCTCAATAGAATTGAAAAATTTTCTAAGTTCTGAAATTTACGAGTGTATTTGGTTTAGTCCCAACCTCTTCTTAATGTAGGTTTATCGTCTCATTGACCTAAGTAAGGGACTTTATGCTTATGTTTGACTTTTGATTATAAAGTGATTACGAAATGTTCCAATATGCCCGGTAATGCCCCGTAACTTTAGTCCGGCGATGGATACGGGTTAGGGGTGTTACATGTAGCTTGTGTACGAGTCTAGCTTTACATGCCATACATATATTATTATAGTGTGACGACTCTTGACAATTTAAAAATGTATTTTCATATAGTAAATGGATTCCGATAAAGCAGTGGCAGATGATGTTGAAAGCAATGCGCCTACTCCCGCTGAAGGAGTAGTGCCATTTGATAATAGACCTACGATTGTTAGTAGAGGAGAAGGAGGCAGAGAAGCCTTTCTCCATATGATGGATGCTTGGTATACAGAGTTCATTCAAACGAACACGAACGCACAACCTTCTCCACCCCCTCCAAATCCCCAACCCTACCTCAAGTGCCTCAAGGTATAGATTTTATGAGATTTCATAGAACCCCAGTTGATAGAATTCGAAAGCAAGGAGCCGAGGTGTGACATCCCGAATTAGGGCCTAGTTGGAATAGTGGTTTCAAGAACACAAATATGAGATAGAAATAATTATTTTATGATTTTTTTGAGGTCTATAATATGAATGCATGCTTATGTGAAAGTTTCATAAAGAAATTCTATGCATAAAATGTCTAATTGAATTTTAGGGACCAAATTAAATAAAATGCAAAACTTACATTCTAGAAGCTTTAAGCATGAAATTGCTTTAGATTATGAATTAGAGGGTCTTAATTAGCAATTTAACCAATTTCTATAATTTTGGACAAAAATGGACATGCATAGGAAAATTTGAAAGAAAGATCTTAAGGGCATTTTGGTTATTTGGTAATGAAAAGAAAAAAAAAAGGAAAATAAAAGAAAAAATGTGTCCATCTTCCCCAAGTGCTAGTTGAATTTCTCAATAGCCATAGCTAGGGTTTTTTTTAACATTTTCAAGCTTGATTGTAAGTGCTCCCTAGCCCCGTTTTTAATGTTTTTTGTATTTTTGAAGTCTTTGAAGCATGATCCATCCATTTCTAGCTATATTTTGAGCTAAGGTTCATGTATGAATTTGAACCATGTGTAACATGCATGTATTTTGATGATTAATGGAGGAAATTAAATGTTTTATGCATGAAAAACATCTTTTACTAGGTGATTTTTAGTGAAAACACCTAAAAAGGGGACTTGTTTTTAAAAGTGGGTAGTAATAATGTAAAATAAAGGAAAATGTGGGCTAATATGAGCATGGTATAGGTTCGGCTTGGCTTGGGTAACCAAGAAAATGTATGCATTTAATTTTACGAGCATAGGGACTAAATCGTAAATAAGTGAAAAACTAGGGGTAAAAAGGTAATTTTACCAAAGCATGAATTATGGATTGATTTGAATAATGTGATTAATAAACAAGTTAAAGTTGGCATTATAGATCAAGAAAAATGTGAACCGGGTCTTGATCGAGGAAAAAATAATGTATACAACGATTAGGCTCAATTACCATCATTTTGTATCGAGGAAAGTGCATATGCAAATAATGTATCATCCCGAATTAGGGCCTAATCAGAATAGTGGTTTCAGGACCACAAATCTGATGTAAGAAAATTTATTATTATTATTATATTATTTTTTTATGGTCTAAAATTTCACGGAATGATTTTGTGAAAATTTCGTTCGAAAATTTTGACGTTTGGGCACTCAATTTGGTCAAAAGGACTAAATTGTAAAAAGTGCAAAAGTTGAGTTCTGCATGTTAGAGGTGTCAAATTGTTATGAAATTTTAAATGGGAGGTCCTTAAATGGTAATTAGACCATTGTATAACTTGTTGGACAAAAATGGCCTTGGATGGATAAAATTTCAAAGAAAGGCAAAAAGGGTATTTTGGTCATTTAGGTGTAAAATTCATTAAAAGACAAATTTTAAAACCCAAATGTGTCCCTTTCTTCTTGCTTCAGCCGAATTTACCTAGAGCAGCCATGGTTAGTGTTTGGCCAAGCTTCCAAGCTCAATAGTAAGTGATTCCGAGCCCGTTTTTAATGTTCTTTACATTTTTGAAATCCCGATAACATGCTCTAGCTATTTCTACCATTATTTTGAGCTAGGGTTTGTGTTTAAAAATTAACCCATGAATGACATGCTTGTATTTTGATTTCTAATGGTAGAAAATGAGTGTTGGGTATTTAATAAACGACTTTTACAAAGCGGTTTTCAATGAAAACGTCCGAAAGGACCGTTTTGTAAAAGTTGTAAAATTGGTCATAAATGGGTGATTTAGTGGAAATTGAGGGCTTTCATAGTTATGAAAAATGATCAGCATGTCATAAAACATAAGAAAATAGGATGAAGTTTAATTTCCGAGTATTGGGGAAAAAGTGCAAATATGCAAAAGTTTAGGGGTCAAAATAAAAATTTGTAAAAATATGATTTTTGGACCCCTATGAATAATGTGACTAATTAGTAAGCTAAATGCGATATTATAGATTAAGGAAAACAAGATTCGGACTTAGAACGAGGTTGAACAAGGTTAAGCACAAACTCGAAATAAATAGTCGTACTCGAAACCGAAGTAAGTTCATATATCAATGATAATGCAATGATATTATTATTGTTCATACTTGAACGTAAATTGATGTGTTAACATTGTGTGATGGATATTTATTTAGTTTATATGAAGATTATATATATTGTAACAAATGCCAAATTATAATTATACGTAATACCATGTTTATCTTATGGACTAATGCCTAAATAAACAGGGAAATGTGTTGAATTGGATGTACATGGCATGAGCGGCTATGCATAATGAGATACTTGATGAAAAGAGAAAAATCTTGGTTGAATAAAAAGGGAAATTCGATGGATAAACCATGGCTTACATGACTTGAGTCCTGCATGTGTTGCAGAAAAGGATTTAGCCTGGACGGATAATCCATTGATCTCAAATATAGAAAGGATCTAGCTCGGACGGGTTTTCCTTAAGTGATCGAGCCTCCCAAAGAATATGTGTGCATTAAGGATTTAGACCGAACGGGTAATACGATTGGGGTCTGAATTTAGCCTAGACTGGTAATTTAGATCCGGGCTTATTGAGAGTGCTTGTCATTACAAGGGATTTAGCCTGGGCTGGTAATCCTGCTGTAAGATGTGAGGTTCACGGGAGTGCACATATGAAATGATCACTTGTATGAATTAACGGTGAATGGGATATCCATCGAGATTCTAAGAAATTCAACGAGATTAATATGAGAAATGAAATAAAACGTTATTGCCATGATACATCATGTATGCTATATGATAATATTATGATGCATGTGAGTAGTCATGTTTGGACGAGTGCGGTGCTAAATGATAGCAAAGGTAAGTACTCGAAACTCATGAACACGTGCTTGACATGTGAAATGAAATGGACTTATGACGATGGTGCAAATGAATGAATGATATTTATGAAAATAATTTCTATGACAAATTGTGATGGTTATTATCTTGTTGCACTAAGACAGATTTGGTATAGTAGCATTGGTTCTGTAACGCCCCCACGCCCGAGACCATCATCGGAGTCGAGCTTGAGGGGTTACCGAACATAATTTATCAATTTAAGAACTTCAAATCATTTGTTTCTATATTCACAGCTTTCTAGCTACTCGCGTCACAGTTACAAGAAAAATCATATCTCGAGTTACGAAACTCAAAATCAAGATCCGTAAAATTTTCCTGAATCTAGACTTATATATCTATTTACTAATTTTTTTCTAGAATTTTTTATTGGGCCAATTAGTACAGTTTATTAATTAAAGTATCCCCCATTTCAGGGTTCGACTGCTCTGACCTCTGTGTATTACGAATCAGATATATCTCTATACAAAATTTCAATGACTATGAGGTTTGTTTCTATTAAAACTATACTCAATAAGGAATCTGTACATATAAATAAAAACTTCTAATTATTTTAGTAAAATTTATTATGAATTTTTAAAGTCAGAAAAGGGGATCCAAAAATCACTCTGGCCCTGTTTCGCAAAAGTTTAAATATCTCATACAATATAATTTATATTCCTATTTTGTTCAATCCATATGAAAATAGACTCATTAAGCTTCAATTTAATAACTTACTCATCATTTAGTTCTATTTATACTATTTTTAGTGATTTTTCAAATTCATGTCATTGCTGCAGCAATATTCTATTTTAAGGCAAGTTTCATCTTTCCATGAATTTTTATGAACTAGATAACCTGTTAAACTTCCATGATATCAAACATGATCTAAATTAGCCATCACTATGACTTATCAATATCAAACATTTTCTCAACCAAACATGGCCATATCATAAAATTATTTACACAAAATAGGTATATTGCTATACATGCCATACTTAAGTAGTTGTACAAGCCATTTACCAAGATAAAAGTCCTTTGGATAGTGTGATCGAACTTTCGACCTGTCTCGATTCCTGAGCCGGCTTGTTCAAAACTACAGTGAATTAAAAGGAAGGAGTAAGCATAAATGCTTAGTAAGTTCATATGTAAATAACAAGTAACATAACAATACAAATATACCAAACAACTTTAGCATGGTACCACCAAAACATATATCACATCTTTAAACATCATTCATCATCTTACCACCTTATCGTTGTTGTATCTATTTTCAACCCGAGGGTTAAGAACATACCTGTCCAAAGTGTCCATTTCACAACACTTACCCAAAACGTCACTTATATCTTAAGTGCTCTTCCATTAAACAAGAAATTTCACCCGTTGAACACATCGGAATATAACTCGGATACATGGATAATTTGCACATAAGTGCCACATATGTAATCAAGAAATCATGTAACCCGCCCTTAAGTGAACACGGACTGAACTCAACGAGCTCAGGCATTCGCATCCATAAATGAACTCGGACTCAACTCAACGAGTTCGGATGCCTAGTTACATCTCACGAACTCGGACTCAACTCAACGAGTTCGGACGCTCGCATCCATAAGTGAACTCGGACTCAACTCAACGAGTTCGGATGCTCAACCATCCTAGTGACATGTTACTTGTATCCTAATCTATTCCTAAGGTTCAAACGGGCTTTTTACCTCGATCTCACATTTGTCGTCTTCCATGGAATATCGGAACCGATACTCGGTAGCAATTCATATTTATAAAGTAGTAAACATAATTTGCATATTTCTCAACATTAACCACAAAGCATAATATTTCACGATTAAAAATCAGCATATCATATAATTAACATTAATAACTTAAAAATAACATTTATGCTACATTATTTACACATGAACTTACCTTGGTACCAAAATATAAAGATTTTGCAATTTAGTCCACAATCTTTTCTTTTCCTCGATCACGACTTGAATCTCGTTTTTCTTGATCTATAATACCAAATTAATCTTATTTAATACATACATTTATCAAAACAGCATTTAATATGAACTTTAAAAAAATTACACTTTTGCCCCTAAACTTTTGCATAATTACACTTTTGCCCCTAGGCTCGGGAATTAAACTTTATTCCTTATTCTTATGTTTTATAACATGCTGATCACTTTTCCCTTCTATGGCAACATCAAATTCTCTCTCTAGCATATACTTGTGACTATTAGGTATTTTTGCTGATTAAGCCCTTTTACTCGTTTTCACTAAAAACCGAGTAGCACAAGTTGTCTAACATAATTTAAAACCCCATATTCTATCATAAAACATCAAAATACACAAATTTCACCTATGGGTATTTTTCCAAATATAAACCCTAGGTTGAATTATTGCTAGCATAAGCTTATTCGAGCTTCCGGGATTCCAAAAACGTAAAGAACATTAAAAGCGGGCTTGGAATCACTTACTATGGAGCTTGGAAGCTTGAAACAAACCCTAGCTATGGAGAACCCTTGAAATTTCGGCCTAATGAAGAAGATGGACAAAATTGGCTTTTAATTTTGTTTTAATTCATTTTAATAACTAAATGACCAAAATACCCTTACTACTAAACTTTCCAAAATTCCTTCCATGTCCTAATTTTTCCATGAACTTAAAATTGGTCAAATTGCTATTTAAGACCTCCTCATTAATATTCCAAAACAATTTCATACTAAAAACTTCTAGAATGCAAGTTTTGCAACTGATTCGATTTAGTCCCTACTTTCAATTTAAGCACTTTAAGCATAGAATTTCATCACGAAATTTTCACACAATCATGAAATCATATCATAAACATCAAAATCATTGTCAAATAATTATTTCTATCTCAGATTTGTGGTCATGAAACCACTATTCGATTAAGCCCTAATTCAGGATATTACAACTCTCCCCCCCTTTTAAGGATTTTCGTCCTCGAAAATCTTACCGGTAAACAGGTGTGGGTATTGGTTTCTCATAGTTTCTTCAAGTTCCCATGTAGTCTCTTCTACCCCATGCTTTTGCCACAACACTTTTACAAGTGCAACACTTTTATTTCTTAGTTGTTTGACTTCTCGAGCTAAAATCTTAATCGGTTCTTCTTCATAAGTCATATCCGGTCGCAGTTCAATTTTTGTCAGTGAAATTATATGTGAAGGATCCGAACGATACCGACGCAACATAGATACGTGAAACACATCATGAATCTTCTCTAATTTGGGTGGTAACGCTAACCGATATGCTACCGGTCCAACTTTTTCAATTATTTCATACGGTCCAATAAAACGCGGACTTAACTTGCCCTTTCGTCCAAATCTAAGGACTTTCTTCCATGGAGACACTTTCAAAAATACCGTATCACCAACTTGAAACTCCATTTCCTTTCGTTTCAAATCCGCATAAGATTTCATCTATCCAAGCGACTTTCAAACAATCTCGAATCACTTTCACCTTTTCTTGGTTTCTTTTATTAAATCAACTCCATAAATCTGATTTTCCTTGAGTTCAGTCCAATACAATGGCGTCCGACATTTACAGCCATATAATGCTTCATAAGGTGCCATCTTCAAACTTGTCTGATAACTATTATTATAAGCAAATTCTACCAACGGTAAATACTTTTCCCAACTACCTTGAAATTCCAATACACAACATCTAAGCATGTCTTCAAGAAACTGAATTACTCTCTCTGATTGTCCATCAGTTTGTGGATGAAAGGCAGTGCTGAAATTTAACTTTGTACCTAATGCTTCTTGCAACTTTTGCCAAAACCGTGAGGTAAACCTCGGATCTCTATCCGAAATGATTGACAAAGGTATCCCATGAAGTATAACAATCTCTCGGATATACAATTCAGCCAACTTATTAAGAGAATAATCTGTACGTACCGGAATAAAATGAGCCGATTTAGTCAGTCTGTCAACTATTGCCCAGATGGCATTTTTCTTCCCTGGAGTTAACGACAACCCTGATATAAAATCCATAGTAATCCAATCCTATTTCCATTCAGGAACCATAATAGGCTGGAGTAATCCCGAAGGTACTTGGTGTTCAGCTTTCACTTGTTGGCAAACTAAGCACTTTGATACAAACTCGGAAATATCTCTTTTCATTCCACTTCACCAGTACATTTTCTTCAACTCATTATACATCTTTGTACTGCCCGGATGAACCGCTAAACAACCATTATGTGCTTCATGCAAAATATTTTGAATCAACTCATCATTTTTCGGTACACAAATCCAATTTTTAAACATCAAACAACCATCAGAACCGATTTTGAAATCTGATCCCGTATCAGCTTCACACTGTTTTCTTTTGGCTAGCAAATCTTGATCATTTTTTTGAGCTTCAGAAATCTCTTGTAAAAACATCGGTCTTGCTCTTAACTCTGCTAGAATCGAACCGTCATCTGAAATTTTCAACTGAGTGTTCATAACTCTCAAAGCAAACAACAACTTTCTGCTTAAAGCATCGGCAACCACATTCGCTTTTCCTGGATGATAATCGATAACAAGCTCGTAATCTTTCAATAACTCCAACCATCTTCGCTGTCTCAAATTCAAGTCTTTTTGTGACATCAAGTATTTAAGACTTTTGTGATCGGTATATACTCGGTACTTTTCACCATACAAATAATGTCGCCAAATCTTCAAAGCAAATACCACCGCAACCAATTCCAAATCGTGAGTAGGATAATTCTTCTCATGAGGTTTTAACTGTCTCGAAGCATAAGCCACCACTTTTCCTTCTTGCATGAGTACACACCCCAAACCATTTAGAGAAGCATCACTATACACTATAAATTCTTTACCTGATTCGGGTTGTATCAACACTGGTGCTTCAGTTAATAACTTTTTCAATTCTTCGAAACTCTGTTGACATTCTTCCGTCCATTCAAATTTAACATCCTTTCGGAGTAGTCTAGTCATAGGAGCAGCAATTATAGAAAATCCATTTACGAACCGCCGATAATACCCAGCTAGCCCCAAGAAACTTTTAACTTCAGTTACGTTTTTCGGTGGTTTCCAATCAACAGTGGCTGAAATTTTACTAGGATCAACCCATATACCATCACCTGAAACAATATGACCCAAAAATCCAACTTCCCAGAGCCAAAATTCACTTTTACTAAACTTAGCATACAGCTGCTTATCTCTCAAAGTTTACAAAACTATCCTCAAATGCTCAAGATGCTCGTCTCATCTTTTGAATAAATTAAAATATCATCTATAAACACCACAACAAATCTGTCCAAGTATGGCCGAAATATGCGATTCATTAAATCCATAAACACAGCAGGAGCATTTGTCAACCCGAATGGCATAACTAAAAATTCATAATGACCGTACCTTGATCTAAAAGCAGTTTTAGGCACATCTGACTCTTTTACTCGCAGCTGATAATACCCAGATCTCAAGTCAATCTTTGAAAACCATGTCGCTCCTTTTAGCTGATCAAACAAATCATCAATTCTCGGCAACGGATACTTGTTTTTGATTGTCACCTTGTTTAACTGTCGATAATCAACACATAATCTCATAGAACCATCATTCTTTTTGACAAATAACACAGGAGCACCCCAAGGTGAAAAACTCGGTCTCACAAAGCCTTTATCAGTCAACTCTTGCAACTGCGACTTTAATTCTTTCAACTCTGTTGGTGCCATTCTATATGGAGCAATCGAGATCGGAGCTGTTCCCGGTATTAAATCAATACCAAATTCTACTTCCCTGACTGGAGGCAAACCCGACAATTCTTCTGGACATACGTCCGCAAATTCACACACAACCGGCACTGATTCAACTTTCTTTTCAACTTCTTTTGTATTAATTACATACGCCAAATAAGCTTCATAACCCTTTCTCAAATATCTCTGAGCCGACATCGAAGAAATCATACTAGATAATGCCTCTGATTTGTCTGGCTCAACCCGCAGAATTTCACCACTTTCACACTTTAATTCTATAACCTTTTCTTTGCAATTTATTATAGCATCATGCAATGTCAACCAATCCATACCCAAAATAACATCAAATTCATCAAACAGCAACAACATCAAGTCGGCCGGAAAGTAATGACCCCGAATCATTAAAGGGCATTTCTTGCTTACTTTATCAACTATCACGCATTTGCCTAATGGGTTCGACACTCTAATCATAAATTCTGTGTTCTCAACAGGTATATTCATACTAGACACCAGTTTAATGCATATGTATGAATGAGTAGAACCAGGATCAATCAAAGCAATAACATTAATATCATAAAGAGAAAATGTACCGGTAATCACATCGGGTGAGGAAGCATCTTCACGCGCTTTAATAGCATAAGTTCTAGCCGGAGCTCTTCCTTCGAGATCTAATCTGCTGCATCTCGGCTACATTCTTATCGCTTGTTTCACTTCCACTTTTCTCGGATACCTTCCCTCGAGTTTGCACCACTAGCTTTTACACTCTGAAATTTTTCTTTCTCACTCTCTCGGGGTCTCTAATAAAATGATCCGGAGAACCACATCGAAAACATTCATTTGCTCTAGGACCAAAATGATTTCTACCACACACCGGCACTCGGGTTTAACAAATCTCGAGTTCCCTACACCGGCTGTATATTCGAGATTTAGGACCCACATTCTGCTTCTTAAAATTTCCATATGATTGCCCAGATGAAACTTGGGAACGAGGATTCATATTTCTTGACTTTCCGGGTTGCTGTGAAGGTGCCTTACTCATTGGCCTTTTCTTCCAATTTCGTGTCTTAGCCTCTACCTTCCTCTTCTCTTTAAGTAGTTCTTCAGGCTTACAAGCTCGATCAACTAGGACTACCATTTCTTTCAGTTTAAGGATCCCGACAAATACTTTAATGTCTTCGTTGAGCCCGTCTTCAAATCGTCGGCACATCTTGGCTTCAGAGGAACATATTCCCCGCATACTTACTCAATCGAACAAACTCTCTTTCATATTCGAGACTGTCATATTACCTTGCTTCACTCAAGAAACTCTTTACATTTCGATCAATAAATCTTTCACTAATATATTTCTTCCAAACTCTTCTTGAAAGAATTCCTGTGTTACCCTCCTTTCGGTACCACCAAATCAAAGTCTTCCACCAATTATAGGCTGAATCTCTCAACAAAGATGTAGCACATTTCAAACATTCTTCGTGTACAAGATAATTCATCAAATACCCGGATAGAATTTTCAAGCCGTAACTCGCTTTCTCGCATCATCATCAATATTTGCTCTAAATTCTTCACCCCTTGTTTACTTAATTCTATCAACGGGGTTCTGTGAAATTTTATCATATCCACTCCTTGAGGCATTGGAGGCATAGGTTGAGGAATTGGGGAGGTGGGGAGGTCGACATTTGGGTTCGTCTGAACGAACTCGGTGTACCATGCACTCATCATTTGGAGAAAGGCTTCCGATCCCTTTCTCCTCCTTCCCGACCAATAGTAGGAGGTGGGTTTTCAGGCTACTGGCCCTTCAATGGAGTGACGATTACTCTCTACTTCATCTCGCCACAACTGGATCGAGATTCATTTACTATATAAAAATCATTTAAAAAGGTCAGAAGTCGTCACACTATCACAATTCATACATATGGCATGTATAGCAAAATCCGTACATACAACACGTAGTCCAAGAACCGACTAAACCTGCTCTGATACCACTAAATGTAACGCCCCCACACCCGAGACCATCATCGGAGTCAAGCTTGAGGGGTTACCGAACATAATTTATCAATTTAAGAACTTCAATTCATTTGTTTATACATTCACAGCTTTCTAGCTACTCGCGTCACAGTTGCAAGAAAAATCATATCTCGAGTTAAAAAACTTGAAATCAAGATCCGTAAATTTTTCCTGAATCTAGACTCATATATCTATTTACTAATTTTTTTTCTAGAACTTTTTATTAGGCCAGTTAGTACAGTTTATTAATTAAAGTATCCCCTGTTTCAGGGTTCGACTGCTGTGACCTCTATGTATTACAAATCAGATATATCTCTATACAAAATTTCAATGACTATGAGGTTTATTTCTATTAAAACTAGACTCAATAAGGAATCTGTAAATATAAATAAAAACTTCTAATTATTTTAGTAAAAATTATTATGAATTTTTAAAGTCAAAACAGGGATCCAGAAATCACTCGCCCTGTTTCGTAAAAGTTTAAATATCTCATAAAATATAATTTATATTCTGTTTTGTTCAATCCATATGAAAATAGACTCATTAAGATTCAATTTCATAACTTACTAATCATTTAGTTCTATTTATACTATTTTTAGTGATTTTTCAAATTCATGTCATTGCTGCAGCAATATTCTGCTTTTAAGGCAAGTTTCATCTTTCCATGAATTTTTATGAACTAGATAACTGTTAAACTTCCATGATATCAAACATGATCTAAATTAGCCATCACCATGACTTATCAATATCAAACATTTTCTTAACCAAACATGGCCATATCATAAAATTATTTACACAAAATAGGTATATTGCTATACATGCCATACTTAAGTAGTTGTACAAGCCATTTCCCAAGATAAAAGTCCTTTGGATAGTGTGATCGAACTTTCGACCTGTCCCGATTCCTGAGCCGGCTTGTTCAAAACTACAGTGAATGAAAAGGAAGGAGTAAGCATAAATGCTTAGTAAGTTCATATGTAAATAACAAGTAACATAACAATACAAATATACTAAACAACTTTAGCATGGTACCACCAAAACATATATCACATCTTTAAACATCATTCATCATCTTACCACCTTATCGTTGTTGTATCTATTTTCAACCCGAGGGTTAAGAACATACCTGTCCAAAGTGTCCATTTCACAACACTTACCCAAAACGTCACTTATATCTTAAGTGCTCTTCCATTAAACTAGAAATTTCACTCGTTGAACACATCGGAATATAACTCGGATACATGGATAATTTGCACATAAGTGCCACATATGTAATCAAGAAATCATGTAACCCGCCCCTAAGTGAACTCGGACTCAACTCAACGAGCTCAGGCGTTCACATCCATAAATGAACTCGGACTCAACTCAACGAGTTCGGATGCCTAGTTACATCTCACGAACTCGGACTCAACTCAACGAGTTCGGATGCTCGCATCCATAAGTGAACTCGGACTCAACTCAACGAGTTCGGATGCTCAACCATCCTAGTGACATGTAACTTGTATCCTAATCTATTCCTAAGGTTCAAACGGGCTTTTTCCCTCGATCTCACATTTGCCGTCTTCCATGGAATATCGGAACCGATACTCGGTAGCAATTCATATTTATCAAGTAGTAAACATAATTTATATTACTCAACATTAACCACAAAGCATAATATTTCACGATTAAAAATCAGCATATCATATAATTAACATTAATAACTTAAAATAACATTTATGCTACATTATTTACACATGAACTTACCTTGGTACCAAAATATAAAGATTTTGCAATTTAGTCCACAATCTTTTCTTTTCCTCGATCACGACTTGAATCTCGCTTTTTCTTGATCTATAATACCAAATTAATCTTATTTAATACATACATTTATCAAAACAGCATTTAATATGAACTTTAAAAAATTACACTTTTGCCCCTAAACTTTTGCATAATTACACTTTTGCCCCTAGGCTCGGGAATTAAACTTTATTCCTTATTCTTATGTTTTATAACATGTTGATCACTTTTCCCTTCTATGGCAACATCAAATTCTCTCTCTAACATATACTTGTGACTATTAGGTATTTTTGCCGATTAAGCCCTTTTACTCATTTTCACTAAAACCGAGTAGCACAAGTTGTCTAACATAATTTAAAACCCCATATTCTATCATAAAACATCAAAATACACAAATTTCACCTATGGGTATTTTTCCAAATATAAACCCTAGGTTGAATTATTGCTAGCATAAGCTTAATCGAGCTTCCGGATTCCAAAACGTAAAGAACATTAAAAGCGGGCTTGGAATCACTTACTATGGAGCTTGGAAGCTTGAAACAAACCCTAGCTATGGAGAACCCTTGAAATTTTGGCCTAATGAAGAAGATGGACAAAATTGGCTTTTAATTTTGTTTTTAATTCATTTTAATAACTAAATGACCAAAATACCCTTACTACTAAACTTTCCAAAAATTCCTTCCATGTCCTAATTTTGTCCATGAACTTAAAATTGGTCAAATTGCTATTTAAGACCTCCTGATTAATATTCCAAAACAATTTCATACTAAAAACTTCTAGAATGCAAGTTTTGCAACTTATTCGATTTAGTCCCTACTTTTAATTTAAGCACTTTAGGCATAGAATTTCATCACGGAATTTTCACACAATTATGCAATCGTATCATAAACATCAAAATAATTGTAAAATAATTATTTCTATCTCGGATTTGTGGTCACGAAACCATTATTCCGATTAAGCCCTAATTCAGGATATTACAGGTTCGACTTTGAAAATCCACTAAAAATTGTGAAAATTGAATTAAAGACTGAATTAAATATGGAATTAAATCTTAATAAGTCTAGTTTCACATAAAGGAAATAGTGTAAGCAAAGGAATTCTGTATCATGAGATATTTGAATTCTTGTGAGACAAAGTTGGAGTGATTCCAGACTCCCCTGTATCAACTTTTGAAAATCATTAGAAACTATAAAAAAAGTAATTATAAGTTAAAATTCATGTGAATGAAATCCTTAATGAGTCTACTTTCAGGAGAAAGAGACGGGAACATTATCTGAGTCTTGTACTAGGAGATAAATAAATTTTAGTGAAGAAAGGTTGAAGTTGTCAAATAACGAAACAGGGGAGAGTTTTAATAATAAACTGTACTTATTGGCTGGAAAAAAAATTCTGAAAATTTTATGATAAGAAGATATATGAGTCTAATTTCAGGAAAAATTAACGGATATTAATTTGGATTTCCGTAGCTCTAGTTATAAATAATTTATAGTTTATGACTCGAGTAGACAGCTTGACCAGAATATGAATAAAAGCATAATTATAGTTGTTTTACCTAAGGAAACATGTTATTATAATGCTTATTATTTTCATATGAACTTACTAAGCGTAAAGCTTACTCCCTTTTCCATTTCTTTTAGTTTTGACAAGTCAGCTCAGGGTGGAAATCGTCGGAGGCAGCATCACACTATCGAGCCTTTACCCTTGGAGTATTGACATGTGTATGTTAAACGTGTTCAAGTGAGTGGCATGTATAGGGACTTAGTTTTTCTATGATCGATGTAATTGTGATTAGCCCAATGTATTGGCTTATAATGAATTGTTGTATATAGCCATGAGATGTGGCTTATAATGATTTTGGCTTGTAAGCCTATTCATCTATGATATGTGTAAATGTCTTGTGATGTTGGTATGTGATTATGCTTTTTCACTATGTATAAGAAGTATATGGCATATGTACATGGTGAATGCCTTAGGACAATTTGAAGTGGTCATCGCTATGGAATAAATGTGTGATATAGTAATAAGTTGTTAGTGCCCTGAACATGGATGTTTAATTTTGTAAGTTAGTAAACATAGTATAATGGTATAAGGAGTAGAAAGGGGGGACTTAAGGCTTGGAAAATAGCCTATTAGGGTCCACATGGTTGGACACACGGGCGTGTCTCTAGGCCGTGTGTGACACACGGTTCCCTCCCATGGGTGTGTGCTATAGCCGTGTGTCCCCTGCATTTAAAATTTTGAGTTAGTATAGGACACGGGTAGTCACACGGGCATGTCCCATAGCCGTGTCCCAAAGTCAGTATTGAACACCGACAGGCAGCATGGCCGTGCTTAAAAGTCAGTGTTACCCACGGGTTAAAGGCATCGGCGTGCCCCAAGCCACACGGGCGTGTGAGTCCAAATAGTCCACCTACACGGGCGTGTGGCACTCTAAAGCTAGAAATTTATTAAGTTGCCCAAAGTTTACCGAATGTTTTCAGTTTTGTACCGAACCGTCTTAATGTAGGTTATAGGCCTCGATGACCTGCATAAAGGACGATAGCATATGTTCTAAAAGTTTTAATTTTGGGCAAAATTTGGTGACCCAGTTTTATATGTTTATCAATGTTTAAGTCTGGTAATGCCTCGAGCCCTGTCCCGGTGTTGGATAAGGGTGAGGGGTGTTACAAATAATGTGGTGTTGTAGCATGTTTTTAATATTTTGATATGACGTGATAAATATTTTCTTGCTATTATAAGTTATATACTTATTGGTTGTTATGAAAGAATAAATGATATTATGGCCGTTACATACGACATCACGAGCAAGTACGACAAAGTATGCCTTGTGCAAGTGAGGAAAATCTCGTTTGAACCTTAGGAATAGTCTAGGATACAAGTGACGTGTCACTAGGAATTTAGAAATCAAAACTCGTTGAGTTGGTCCGAGTTCATTATGGATGCAATACATGTAATTGGGTTCCGGGCAATGGTTTTGTGTGTCCTACCAGTGGCTAGGTAATCCTTGAGTTGGTCGAATACTTAACAGCTTGTGTGAGCAGCCCGTGTAGCTACACCTTGATCGATAGCTTTTAGGAGCAAGCCTGCGAGTAGCTCCATTACGAGCATTACATGTTATGAGGTAGCTTAGGCTACGTATGTATATGTGGCACCTATGTACAAGTTTTCCGCATATCTAATAGTATTCCGAGTGTTCAACGGGTATTGCAATGGATATGATGAAAGTCCCGAGGAGGGCATGTGAAAGAGGTATTGATAAATGCCAAATTATACATAGTTTTACCCCAAATACTTAGCATATTTATGGATGTTTACTACTAGATTTGTAGATTTTGGTGCTCTTAATCCGGTTATTTCATGTTTTGTACTCAGGAGAGCACCAAGAGTCAAAAGGAGTCAAAAATAACTAAAAAGGGACAAAACAGACCAAATCGAGAAGATCACACGGCCTAAGCCTTGCCACAAAAGTTGCTTACATGCCCGTGTCCTTCGAGGGTGTCGACCAAGGCTCTCACGATTCACACAGCCTGGCCATTGACCCACACGGCCATGTGCAATTTAACTGATCGAACACGGCCGTGGCACACGGGCGTGTCCCTTTTTCAAAGAGTTGTGTTTTACACAGAAAAGGGTACTTAGGGAGGAAAAAAGCCAATCCAAAGCCTATATAAACACCCTAATTATGATCTAGTAAGGGGGCTCTTCCAGAACTTTTCTAGAATATAGAACCACACGCCAGGAATTACTTGAAGGAAGCCAGACGATCAATCCAAAAAGCTGGAGCTACTGCAAGACTGAATATCTCTCTCAGAATTCCTTCAGGGGTTTTAGAGTTTTCTTTATGTTTTGTTATTTTCATACTTTTGAGATGTACTCTTATCTTATTATGAACTAAACCCCTTAGATACCTAAGGAGGTTGAAACCTATGATGGATCTTGTTATTATTATTTGAACTGTATGATAAACACTTGATTTTTTCTTAATTATGTGTTCTTAATGCTAGAGTTAATATTCTGGGTATTAATTCATGTTTTGATGTGCTTATGCAGAGGAGCAAAAGTCCCTGTCTAAGAGTAGATTTGGCATAATTAAGCGGAGTTGATCGAACATGTAACACCCCGTACCCGACCCCGTTACCGGAGTCGAACACAAGGTGCACACAAACTCAGCTAAATTGTTTTCACAGTCCATAAAAATTTTCCAGACTAGCGGGTTACTGCATCACTGTCGCTTCAAAAATCATATCTTGAGTTTTAAAGCTTGAAAATCAGTTTCATAATTTTTCCCTGAAACTAGACTCACAAGTCCATCAACATAATTTTTTCTAGAATTTTTGGTCGGGCCAATTAGTACAGTTTATTAGTTAAAGTCTCCCCTATTGCAGGGATCGACTACACTGACCTTTGTGCGTTACGAATTGGATATCTCCCTGTACAGGGCTTCAATGCTGATACCGTTTATTTCTATAGAAACTAGACTCAGAGAGGAATCTATACATATATGGAATGACTCCTAATTATCTCTGGTTAATTTACAATGAATTTCTAAAGTCGGAACAGGGGATCCAGAAACTGTTCTGGCCCTGTTTTACGAGAACTTTAATATCTCTTAACATATAATTCATATGACCGTTTCGTTTCTTCCATATGAAAGTAGATTCATCAAGGTTCATTTACATAATTTATTCACTACTTAATTCCATTCCTAAAATTTTTAGTGATTTTTCAAATCCACACCACTGCTGCTGTCAGCATCTGTTTTTCAGGTAAACCTTACCTATTTCGTGGTTTCTATGGACCAACTAAAGTTTTGTCATACATAGGTCCACATATAATCATTTTCAGCCATTCCAATGGCTGATCATTTGCTCACACTTCCATTCAGTCCGTAGTAACATCATAAAACCATACATATATACATAAGCACAAATGGTCTAATGCCATACTCCACTTTTACGAGCCATTTTCGCATGGTCGCATACACATACATCACAAAAGTACTTAAAACGCAACAAAAGGGTAGTCCTATACATGCCATTTCAAAATCCAACCAAAATATATACCGAAAGGGACTTTGATAGTGTGGGAGACTTGACTTCCAGAAATCCCGAGTCCGATAGTGACGAGCCAAAATCTATAGACAGAGAAACAGAGAAACGGAGTAAGCAATTTATGCTTAGTAAGTTAGAGCAAGGGATTCCAGCACAACAAAAGCATAACATTCATATAGCTAACGGATAATTTCATATGCACAAATTCTCAATATCATACTTATTTCACATTCCAACCCCTATATTTATACATAAGGGTTCATCTTAGCCAAATGCCGAAAGCTCATTTCTCGATTGAGCGAATATTATTCGAAGGGAATCAACTATTCCAAAGCACATACGAACATACCTCGTTGCTGGAATTTTCAAGCGTATTAGCTGAAATTTTACAGCAGGTTCATTCATTCTTGAATCACATATCTTGAGTTTAACCGGATATGGCTACACATTCAAATGCCTTGGGACATAGCCCGTTCTGAGAACTTCGCACGAATGCCTTTGGGACTCAACCCGGATTTAGTAGCTTGCTCGAAAGCCTTCGGATCTTAGTCCGGATTTAGTAACTCGCACGTATGCCGTCGGATCTTAGTCCGGATTTAGTCACTTAGCACAAAGCCTTCGGGACTTAGCCGGATATCATTCAATAACCATGTACATTTATCAATAAACCATAACACATTCACATTTCATTTTCATTAGCAAAATTCAGACACAAGTCACTTATCACATTTGTAATTTCGGCTCAATAGCCACACACAAAGAGCATGATTTTAATTTGCTTTAAACATGATCTAATCAATTCGAATTTAAGCTCTATTGCTCAAGAACTTACCTCGGACGTGGTCGAACGATTTCGACGGCTATTCCACGACTTTTTCCTTCCCTTATCGGATTTAGCTCCCTTTGCTCTTGAGCTTAATTTAACAAATAAATTGGTTTTATCATGTGAGCATCGAAGAGGAATTCAAGATACTTAGCCAATATATATACTCATTAGGCATCAAAGTCGCATATGTATGAAATCATGAATCGAACTCAACACATTAGTTAATATTCCTCTTAGCGAATTTTCTAAGCCAAGAATAGGTATCAATATGCTTGCCCCTAACCGAATGCATGCACACCAATTTCCCCTCATGTGGCGAATATGCATGTCCAATTTGAGGCCAATTATACACTTAATACCACACAAAACAGCATACATTTTACTACTAACGCATTACATATCGTAACTCATTGCACATCTCTCATTTACTTCATAATCGAGACATCATCACAAGCAAATATACACCTTGAAATAGCATATATGTCATACCAATACATCGTAATGCGAACATATATACATATATATATGCTAGAGCCAATTCTCAAGTGGCTTATATCCAAATATATACACATATCCAAAGCTTAAATCTTACTTACCATGCAACATGCATGAATCATACTTATGGATATAACATGGTGAATACCACAACACCATACCATTTCAATTTGGTCATGGTAAAACAAAGAACTTAGTATCTCATTCAAAAAAATGCTAAAAGAAAATCTAAGAATCCTCAATCCTCCATCACATGTATCATTATCAAGCTTGATATTTAGCATGCAATGGCATTAACACCATATTCACTTTGGCCGAATTTCATTCCCATGACATAACAAAGATTTGAACCATGGGCTAACAAGAACATCAAGCTAGCAACTAAAAGCATGCATGAATCTCATGGCACAACCTCAAACATACCTTAATCTTGATGCAAGTATAGCCAACCTCTTCCTAATCCTCTTCCAAACCAAGTATGAAGCAAAACTCCCTCCTTATCCTTAGTATTTTCGGCCAAAAAGAGAGTGAAAATGGATGAACAAAATTTTTTGTTTTCTTTCCTACCTACACGGCAATGGGGAGGGAGAAGCCTTCACACACACACATTTTTTTTATTCCATACTCCTTATTTTATTTATTCCAACATAACCCACTTACCAAACATGTTTCATGACATGATTTTTGCCCATAATTCCTTGTCATGGCGGCCACTAGCTATTGGGGGAATTTGACATGCAAGTCCATTGTTTTGCATGCATGCTTTAATTAGTCATCACACATTTCCCCATCATACTTTCAAAGTTTACTACTAGGTCCTTTCTAGTGAAATTCACATTTATAACTCTAAATCAAAGCATAAAAAAATGTCACACATGGGTTAACACACATTATAGGCAATAAAATAAATATTAAATTATTTTTATGCCTCGGTTTTGTGGTCCCGAAACCACATTTCGACTAGGGTCGTTTTAAGGCTGTCACAGAACGCCTAGAAATAGGGTTACGAGATTTTGCCGGATTAGGGTGAAACCTAATATGGGAGTCCATAGAGTGATTTACTGCTTCCCTAGGGGTTTTAATTAAGAAAGAAATTTCGATTAATTCAACTAAGCGTTAGATGTTATCAGTCTCGAAAGGGATAATAACATAGGTTAGGGAGTCTCACGGATCAAGTCAAGTGAATAAATCGTCCGGGTCAAAGTCAGATAACAAGTGTTATCTAGGTGGATTCCTCTTTGGGTGTCGTCTTTATCAAATTAATTTTCTTCAAGTCTTTTTCCAACTTTTCTCTTTACTTTAGTTTAATTAGTTAATTAGTTTAATAAACGACCCCTCTCTATTTCTAGGTTAGATAATAAAAAGATATTTATTACTAGTACTTTTGGTTCCCTTGGGTACGATAACCCGGTCTTGCCATTACTATACTATTGTTTGGTAGGTGCGCTTGCCTTTTCGTCGTGATAATAGTTAGTCTAGGTTTGATCTTCATTATAAATATTTATTACTTGTTACGAATCACGCGATCAAGTTTTTGGCGTGCCGGGGAACTGAAATATTAGGAACGCTAAATTTTTATTACTTTAGCCATTTATTTTTCTTGCAATTTAATTTAATTTTATTATTATTATTATTTATTAATTTACTATTTCTTTCTCTTGGCAGGTTTTTATAGTTTATGACTAGAAGAAACTCGTCGGGACCATTACTTTTTGACGAAGAAGTCGATCGTATAGTTCGTAGAAATCAAAGAGAGATAAGGCCTAGCTTACGATACACGGAGAATGAGCAAGAAGACGATACTCAACCCCCAACCGAAGAGATGGCTGAAATCCAAGGCAATCAGCTACCTCCTGCAATTGCGGCTAATCAAAATCCAGCTCCACGTACTATGTATGATTATGCTAAACCTTCATTAACAGGAACTGAGTCTAGCATAGTTAGACCTGCTGTAGCTGCAAATACTTTTGAACTAAAACCGAACACTATTCACATGATACAGCAATTCGTTCAGTTTGATGGTTTGCAGGATGAAGATCCCAACACTCACTTAGCGAACTTTCTGGAATTTTGCGATACATTTAAAATCAATGGCGTTTCTGATGATGCCATACGTCTTCAGTTGTTTCCCTTTTCATTGAGAAACAAAGCTAAACAATGGTTGAACTCGTTACCACGAGGGTCTATCACTACTTGGGAACAAATGACCGAGAAATTTTTACTAAAATATTTTTCGCCGGCTAAAATGACTAAATTACGTAATGATATCACTTCTTTTGTGCAGATGGATTTAGAAACACTTTACGATGCATAGGAGAGATACAAGGACTTACTGAAAAGGTGCCCTCACCATGGTTTACCGCTTTGGATTCAAGTACTAACATTCCACAATGGTCTGAGTCCCTCGACTCGGCAAATGGTTGACGCAGCTGCTGGCGGAACCATCAACAATAAAACACCGGAAGATGCCTATGAATTTGTAAAGGAGATGTCACTGAATAACTATCAGTGGCAAGTTATGAGGATAAAGCCAACGAAAATAGCCGGCTTTTATAACACCGATTCAGTCACCATGCTCTCTAATCAGGTAGAACTTCTCAATAAAAAGATTGACGGTTTACTTGGTTCTACACAGGTACATCCAGTAATGAGGTGTGACTCAAGTGGTAGAGGTGTGCAAACAGAATACCAATCCTTCAATCCTACAACTGAAGAAGAATAAGTCAACTATATGGTAACAATAACTTCTGATCTCAAAATAACCCATACAATAATACTTATTGTAACACCCCTATCCCGTAACCGTCGTCGGAATAGGATGAGGCGTTACAAGAAATTAGGAATCCGATCGGAAGAATAAAATTTTAAACTCCCTTCTTTAATGTTGTTTTTTTTATTGAAATTACAAACATTCATTTAGATAAGTACTAAACACAGCCAGGGATAAAATCTAAACTTCTATAAGTAAACGTCCAACAGATGCCATTTTCGTATGGTTTATATACAATAGTCATAATATCATTCTACTATATTGTCTATCCTATACATGCCATAAGCTAAGTCTGATTACATAGTTGCCGCAATGGTAGATAGTGTGACGAAGTGCTGATGATCCCCGAGCTGGTAGTCAGAATCCACAACCTATAACCAAAACATGATTGAACAGAGTAAGCTTTTGCGAGCTTAGTAAGTTTTAAGCAAAAACAAAGTGTTCTCATTCACTACCATTGGTCATTCATTTCAACTGTTCGATGAAGTTAATCTAGAGCTTCATCTCGAACCATAATATCAATAGACGAATTACTTGGCTGTCTTATATATATATATATATACCTTCGAATAATAGTGACCTAGATGGTCGAATATTTCCAAAGCACATTCTTCGTCAATTTTCAACTTTCCATGTTCCTTTCCACTTACTCATAATCACACCCTTATTTTTAAGTATTTCAACATGACAAATACTGAATTACCGTAGGCACATAAAGAAACAAACATATTCCTTATCACATATACGTAAATGTGAAAAACATAATTCTTACCTTGTACTGGTACATTTAGCCCAACCCATACTTAAATCATAAGGCTTTTGGGCAGAATATGCTCTAATACATAAGAACATTTCATCACATACTTTATTATACAGGCATACCATTACCAATTAGATCATTCACATATTTGGAGTCATAATATTAATCACATTTACTTACCTCTTCGATACTGATAATTCACCTCGAAATCATTCCACCGATGAGTAAGTAATACGACCTGAACATCTTAAATACATAACACTTATTTGATGGTAACTTATTGCGATACTCAATATCAAAGTCTTACTTGAATCCTAGCATTTAGCCGTCGGGTCTTTAAAGCTCGGATATAGTACAAGCACGAAGCCTATGGACGTTAATCAAGATAATATTCTCGCATAAAGCTGCGGAGTTTTAACCCTGATATAGTACAGACACAAATGCCCTTCGGGACTTATCACATTTATACACTTTACATCCATCACATAGGCCATTTGGCCTTATCACATATATACACTTTCGCATTCATCACATTGGCCATTCGGCCTTATCACATATACACACATTCACATTCATCACATTGGCCATTCGGCCTTATCACATATACACACATTCACATTCATCACATTGGCCATTCGGCCTTATCACATATAGACACAGTCACATTCATCACATTGGCCATTCGGCCTTATCACATATACGTATCTTATACATATTTCACACTAGCCATTCGGCTTTACCACATATACGTATCTTATACATATTTCACACTAGCCATTCGGCTTTACCACATATACGTATCTTATACATCAATTTCAGCAATAGCTTATAAGCAACTCAAATAGTTTCATCAATGTTTACAACAAATTCGCATATTCACTACAAACTGTTTTTCCTGATCAATAGTCACTAAGTTATTTATAACAGGAGCTAAAAAACTCAAAATCAATTTCCGTTAATTTTCCCTGAATATAGACTCATATATCTTCCATCCATAAAATTTTCAAAATTTTAGGTTTGGCCAATCAATACCAGATTTTTCTTAAAGTTTCCCCTGTTTCACTATTTGACTAATCTAACCACTTTCACTACAAATCAAATTTCTCATTGTACAGAATTCAAAATGTGTTCTATTTGATTTCATTTGAAACTAGACTCATTAAGGAGTCTAAGCATATAAATTTTATCTTATAAACATTTTTGTACAATTTATAATGATTTTCTAAAAATGGAACAGTGGATTTCCAAGTCATTTCGACACTGTCTCACACAACTTTAATTATCTCTTTATAGGAGATTTCTTTGTTTTCACGGTTTCTTTTATAAGAAACTAGACTCATTAAGATTTGATTACACATTTTATTCAGCCTCTAATTCAATGCCAACAATTTATGGTGATTTTCTAAAATCACATTACTGCTGCTGTCCTAAGCAGATTATTAAAATTTTGTTCTTAAATTTCCAAGTTCAAACACTTGAGAACTTATGATTTGTGTTTAGAACATATCATGGCCACATCATGTCTTACTAATTCAGCTCATCATATCCTATTATGATTGAATTCACTCAACGTTTAATCACTTAAAACTTACCTCGGAAGTGGTCGACGACTAGATATCCACGGCTATTCGTTTACTTTCTCTTCTCTCCTATCCGACTTTGATCCTCTTTGCTCTTAAGCTTAAGTAAAACAATAAATTTGCTTAAGTACTTAACTAATATTATTCACTTAACAATCACATTTGGAAATCACTTATCATTTAATCTATATCTAAAACAATAGATTTCAATATGTATCATATTTAATAAAATATGCCATGACTCAATTTCATGCTTATTTAATTTATATCTAATTCACATTCACAAGCAAAGAGTCACTTAATTTATCATGCTTCTTATACATGAATTTAATCATATTGCCGAATGTCCTCGTGTGTACATGGTACATACATAAGGCATATATATATATGTTCGTACCTATATATGACTATCATCATTTAACCATTTACTCCTAATTATGCACAACCGCATACACACATGCATATATGTATAATACATGCCTTAATATTATATACTTTTATTTTCAAATTACAGCATAGTTCCAAAACATATAGCTAATTCCATTGTCATCTTATCAACATTTACCACAATACCAATTTCCATTTATCTTCAATGCTGTACACACGAATACTTACACTCTCATATGCATACAATCCATTTAAGATCATTATATGCCCCATTTAGCCCTAACCATTCAAGCTTAAACTTTCCTACACTCTTATCCAATGTCATACGTAATGCCGAATGTCCAATTTAACCAAACTTCAAAATTTAACCTTCATCACTTTAATTGACCATTACCTACTCTTCACAACTTTAAATACAAAGTAATTAACACCCATACTTTTATACCGAATTAACTAACACTTATAGTCCTTAGCCAAATGTTATTAAACTTTTGTCATCATAGTATTTCTACTTATCACTTTACACAATATTATCAAGATGAGCTAATTACACTTATATAAATACTATCAAAGCCGAAACCTACGCATAACCCTACTCACATTATTCAAATTATACCCTTAAAATTCATATACAATGCCAAACCTCTAATTCATTCACTTCTATAACCCAAACGGCAATAGCTTATATTTTAACATTTAAATACCAAGCATTTGTTCAAGTAAATATAATTACTAACAACTAAGTATTAACTAACTCAAACTTCATTAAAACATGAGAACAACAATCTATCCTCTTCAATTTCTCCCATGGTCGAATGCTCAAATCCTTTCCAAAATCAAAATTTTAATATGGGTTGAATAAAGAGCTTGGTAGCTAACTTAAAATTAACGAGAATTTTAAGAATTGATTAGAAGTCTTACCTTGATTCAAGCCTAAAGTGACCGAATGGAGCTTCCCCTTTCCTCTCTTACAATTCGGTCATGAATAACAAAGATGAAGCTTTTTTTTCTTCACCCAAATTCTCACTTATTTCTTCAATCAATAATATTATAAAAATTATAAAACCATTTAGTTGCCTTAAAACTAGTAAATAATACATATATATTGTCATAAACATCAACATGGCGGCCACTATCATGAAAAATGGGGACTTTGACATGCAAGTCCCCATATTTAATCCATGCAACAATTTGGCCATTTTAAAATTAACCAACACATTTTCAATGTTTCTCACATAAGCCCTTTTGATTAAATTCGCATTCAATTGACAAAATCAAAGCATCAAAATTTTCACACGTAAATTGTAACATAATATAGACATGAAATTTAACAATCAATTTCTTGTGTGACTCGGTTTTGGGGTCTCAAACCACTTCCGACTAGAGTCAAATTAGGGATGTCACAACTCTCCCCTCTTTAGGATTTTCATCCCTGAAAATCTTACTAGCGACTAGGTTAGGATAACGTCCTCTTATTGCATCATGTCCATATAAACATTAACTCATCGATAGCAATTGTAATTCATTATTGATTTCACATCGATCTATAAAATCATTTTCTTATCTTAAAACAAATACATAAACATTTCTACAAGTATGCACATATATCTCATTTTCTTGATTTCATAAGCAATAATCACTTAATTTAATTCACAAATGCATTTCAAACACATATTAAGCACATATTAACATGTATAATTCACATCATCAACCCACATATTTGTAACCCACATTTTCATTCATGTATAAGTCAGAACTCTAATCGAACGCATACATATATTCAAACATCCCAATAAATATCCTTTATAACTCCATCATCTCTCACTATTCAACTTAACTTATTTCCAACAGAAAATCAACTTCCACATACCGGTATCGCTTATTCTGATCTTACTTAATTTATCATCCTAAATATACCCGTTGAATCATTCGAAATCATTACGGATACTCATTAAACACATATAGCTCTTACAATGCCATATCCTAGATATGGTCTTACATATTCTCACATATCGAGCCGATACCGTGTCCCAGACATGGTCTTACACACTATCTCAAATCAATGCCTTCGTCTCAGACGAGGTCTTACATGAATTCCACTTCACACACTTAGTGCCCACTGACCGATCTCGCACTCATAGTGCTCGGTTAAAGGAATTCGCACACACACAGTGCCTCTAATCATTCACACACATAGTGCTCTTATTCATTCGTTATTACACATTGAAAAAAAAAACTTAACCAAGTCTATAAAACATCATATATGTACACTTTAAACGTATTCTTTCATTTAACTTTGAATTCATACGGTAATGAACACTTAAACCTTGCTCGAATCACCGGCATTAAGCCTGCTAGGCACGAAGACTCAAATACATATCACTAGGCTCGAAGGCCCAAATACATATCACCGGCACAAAGCCTGCTAGGCACGAAGGCCCGAATACATATCACCGGCACAAAGCCTGCTAGGCACGAAGGCTCGAATACATATCACCAAGACAAAGCTCGCTAGGCACGAAGGCGAATACATATCACCGGCACAAAGCTCGCTAGGCACGAAGGCGAATACACGCCACCAAAGATGATCGCTCTTGGGACCTGGTCCGGATACATCACTAGCATGAATGCTCTTCGGGATTTAGCCCGGATATATCACTAGCATGAATGCTCTTCGATTTAGCCGGATGTAACACCAAAGACGAATGCTCTACGGGACTTAACCCGGATATATATCGCCAGCACGAATGCTCTTCGGGACTTAGCTCGGATCATCGTCGAGACCTTTAGCTCGAATGAAATCTTCACATAAAGCCAGCGGATCTTAATCCAGACATAATCTCCGCACATATAGTCGTCGGGTCTTTAAGCCCGGATTCACATCATTGAGTCTCGTACATATTTATTCACATGTTACCACGATTCACATAGCAAAATCACATTTGAAATTCAAGTCCACTCATTCGCACATAGGCATATAACATGCTCATTGACTTTGTGTTGTGAACATCATTCAAATCTAATACATGTATACCTCTTTTACCAAACTTCCAGCTCAATGAGCAAACACACATAAGAATATATACATATCCCCAATTTTGTTCTTTGTTAAATTCTCTAATAGCCATTCGACTACACAAACAACATGTTTATGATTTCTTTCTCAATAACCTTATTATGGTAAGGACAATAGGATATCATTCATCTATCATACATGTATATCATAGCATTTTAAATTAAATACCAAATTCACTTTCTCAAAACTTACTTATATTGTACCTTTCTCAATATTGACGCATCATAAGCATGTCTCAAGATTCTCAATACCATCTCACATATTTCGATTGGGATCGAATTCATTACAATATGAGAAACACTTTTAACCTGCCGAAATCATCACACTATCTTATTATCACTCTATGGCATGTATAACTAGACTCACATGTGCTACGTTAGTCCTAGAATCGACTAAACCGTAGCTCTGATACCATTAAAATGTAACACCCCTATCCCGTAACCGTCGCCAGAATAGGATGAGGCGTTACCAGAAATTAGGAATCCGATCGGAAGAATAAAATTTTAAACTCCCTTCTTTAATGTTGTTTTTTTTTAGAAATTACAAACATTCATTTAGATAAGTACTAAACACAGCCAGGGGTAAAATCTAAACTTCTATAAGTAAACGTCCAACAGATGCCATTTTCGTATGGTTTATATACAATAGTCATAATATCATTCTACTATATTGTCTATCCTATACATGCCATAAGCTAAGTCTGATTACATAGTTGCCGCAATGGTAGATAGTGTGACGGCGTTGATGATCCCGAAGTGGTAGTCAGAATCCACAACCTATAACCAAAACATGATTGAACAGAGTAAGTTTTTGTGAGCTTAGTAAGTTTTAAGCAAAAACAAAGTGTTCTCATTCACTACCATTGGTCATTCATTTCAACTGTTCGATGAAGTTAATCTAGAGCTTCATCTCGAACCATAATATCAATAGACGAATTACTTGGCTGTCTTATATATATATATATATATATATATATATAGATACCTTCGAATAATAGTGACCTAGATGGTCGAATATTCCCAAAGCACATTCTTCGTCAATTTTCAACTTTCCATGTTCCTTTCCACTTATTCATAATCACACCCTTATTTTTAAGTATTTCAACATGACAAATACTGAATTACCGTTGTCACATAAAGAAACAAACATATTCCTTATCACATATACGTAAATGTGAAAACATAATTCTTACCTTGTATTGGTACATTTAGCCCAACCCATACTCAAATCATAAGGCTTTTGGCGTAATATGCTCTAATACATAAGAACATTTCATCACATACTTCATTATACGTGCATACCATTACCAATTAGATCATTCACATATTTGGAGTCATAATATTAATCACATTTACTTACCTCTTCGACATCGATAATTCACCTCAAATCACTCCACCGATGAGTAAGTAATACTTTTGAACATCTTAAATACATAACACTTATTTGATGGTAACTTATTGCAGATACTCAATATCAAAGTCTTACTTGAATCCTAGCATTTAGCCGTCGGGTCTTTAAAGCTCGGATATAGTACAAGCACGAAGCCTATGGACGTTAATCAAGATAATATTCTCGCATAAAGCCTGCAGAGTTTTAACCCGGATATAGTACAGACACAAATGCCCTTCGGGACTTATCACATTTATACACTTTTACATCCATCACATAGGCCATTTGGCCTTATCACATATATACACTTTCGCATTCATCACATTGGCCATTCGGCCTTATCACATATACACACATTCACATTCATCACATTGGCCATTCGGCCTTATCACATATACACACATTCACATTCATCACATTGGCCATTCGGCCTTATCACATATAGACACAGTCACATTCATCACATTGGCCATTCGGCCTTATCACATATACGTATCTTATACATATTTCACACTAGCCATTCGGCTTTACCACATATACGTATCTTATACATATTTCACACTAGCCATTCGGCTTTACCACATATACATATCTTATACATCAATTTCAGCAATAGCTTATAAGCAACTCAAATAGTTTCATCAATGTTTACAACAAATTCGCATATTCACTATAAACTGTTTTTCCTGAGCAATAGTCACTAAGTTATTTATAACAGGAGCTACAAAACTCAAAATCAATTGCCGTTAATTTTCCCTGAATATAGACTCATATATCTTCCATCCATAAAATTTTCAAAATTTTAGGTTTGGCCAATCAATACCAGATTTTTCTTAAAGTTTCCCCTGTTTCACTGTTTGACTAATCTGACCACTCTTCATTTCAAATCAAATTTCTCATTGTACAGAATTCAAAATGTGTTCTATTTGATTTCATTTGAAACTAGACTCATTAAGGAGTCTAAGCATATAAATTTTATCTTATAAACATTTTTGTACAATTTATAATGATTTTCTAAAAATGGAATAGGGTATTTCCAAGTCATTTCGACACTGTCTCACACAACTTTAATTATCTCTTTATAGGAGATTTCTTTGTTTTCACGGTTTCTTTTATAAGAAACTAGACTCATTAAGATTTGATTACACATTTTATTCAGCCTCTAATTCAACGCCAACAATTTATGGTGATTTTCTAAAATCACATTACTGCTGCTGTCCTAAGCAGATTATTAAAATTTTGTTCTTAAATTTCCAAGTTCAAACACTTGAGAACTTATGATTTGTGTTTAGAACATATCATGGCCACATCATGTCTTACTAATTCAGCTCATCATATCCTATTATGATTGAATTCACTCAACGTTTAATCACTTAAAACTTACCTCGGAAGTGGTCGACGACTAGATATTCACGGCTATTCGTTTACTTTCTCTTCTCTCCTATCCGACTTTGATCCTCTTTGCTCTTAAGCTTAAGTAAAACAATAGATTTGCTTAAGTACTTAACTAATATTATTCACTTAACAATCACATTTGGAAATCACTTATCATTTAATCTATATCTAAAACAATAGATTTCAATATGTATCATATTTAATAAAACATGCCATGACTCAATTTCATGCTTATTTAATTTATATCTAATTCACATTCACAAGCAAAGAGTCACTTAATTTATCATGCTTCTTATACATGAATTTAATCATATTGTCGAATGTCCTCGTGTGTACATGGTACGTACATAAGGCATATATATATATGTTCGTACCTATATATGACTATCATCATTTAACCATTTACTCCTAATTATGCACAACCGCATACACACATGCATATATGTATAATACATGCCTTAATATTATATACTTTTATTTTCAAATTACAGCATAGTTCCAAAATATATAGCTAATTCCGACTGTCATCTTATCAACATTTACCACAATACCAATTTCCATTTATCTTCAATGCTGTACACACGAATACTTACACTCTCATATGCATACAATCCATTTAAGATCATTATATGCCCCATTTAGCCCTAACCATTCAAGCTTAAACTTTCCTACACTCTTATCCAATGTCATACGTAATGCCGAATGTCCAATTTAACCAAACTTCAAAATTTAACCTTCATCACTTTAATTGACCATTACCTACTCTTCACAACTTTAAATACGAAGTAATTAACACCCATACTTTTATACCGAATTAACTAACACTTATAGTCCTTAGCCAAATGTTATTAAACTTTTGTCATCATAGTATTTCTACTTATCACTTTACACAATATTATCAAGATGAGCTAATTACACTTATATAAATACTATCAAAGCCGAAACCTATGCATAACCCTACTCACATTATTCAAATTATACCCTTAAAATTCATATACAATGCCAAACCTCTAATTCATTCACTTCTATAACCCAAACGGCAATAGCTTATATTTTAACATTTAAATATCAAGCATTTGTTCAAGTAAATATAATTACTAACAACTAAGTATTAACTAACTCAAACTTCATTAAAACATGAGAACAACAATCTATCCTCTTCAATTTCTCCCATGGTCGAATGCTCAAATCTTTTCCAAAAATCAAAATTTTAATATGGGTTGAATAAAGAGCTTGGTAGCTAACTTAAAATTAACGAGAATTTTAAGAATTGATTAGAAGTCTTACCTTGATTCAAGCCTAAAGTGACCGAATGGAGCTTCCCCCCCCCCTTTCCTCTCTTACAATTCGGTCATGAATAACAAAGATGAAGCTTTTTTTTTTCTTCACCCAAATTCTCACTTATTTCTTCAATCAATAATATTATAAAAATTATAAAACCATTTAGTTGCCTTAAAACTAGTAAATAATACATATATATTGTCATAAACATCAACATGGCCGGCCACTATCATGAAAAATGGGGACTTTGACATGCAAGTCCCCATATTTAATCCATGCAACAATTTGGCCATTTTAAAAATTAACCAACACATTTTCAATGTTTCTCACATAAGCCCTTTTTGATTAAATTCGCATTCAATTGACAAAATCAAAGCATCAAAATTTTCACACAGAAATTGTACCATAATATAGACATGAAATTTAACAATCAATTTCTTGTGTGACTCGGTTTTGGGGTCTCGAAACCACTTCCCGACTAGAGTCAAATTAGGGATGTCACAACTCTCCCCCTCTTTAGGGATTTTCATCCCTGAAAATCTTACTAGCGACTAGGTTAGGATAACGTCCTCTTATTGCATCATGTCCATATAAACATTAACTCATCGATAGCAATTGTAATTCATTATTGATTTCGCATCGATCTATAAAATCATTTTCTTATCTTAAAACAAATACATAAACATTTCTACAAGTATGCACATATATCTCATTTTCTTGATTTCATAAGCAATAATCACTTAATTTAATTCACAAATGCATTTCAAACACATATTAAGCACATATTAACATGTATAATTCACATCATCAACCCACATATTTGTAACCCACATTTTCATTCATGTATAAGTCAGTAACTGACCGAACGTATACATATATTCAAACATCCCAATAAATATCCTTTATAACTCCATCATCTCTCACTATTCAACTTAACTTATTTCCAATGAAAATCAACTTCCACATACCGGTATCGCTTATTTCGATCTTACTTAATTTATCATCTTAAATATACCCGTTGAATCATTCAAATCATTACGGATACTCATTAAACACATATAGCTCTTACAATGCCATATCCTAGATATGGTCTTACATATTCTCACATATCGAGCCGATGCCGTGTCCCGCATATGGTCTTACACACTATCTCAAATCAATGCCTTCGCCTCGCACGAGGTCTTACATGAATTCCACTTCACACACTTAGTGCCCACTGACCGATCTCGCACTCATAGTGCTCGGTTAAAGGAATTCGCACACACACAGTGCCTCTAATCATTCACACACATAGTGCTCTTATTCATTCGTTATTACACATTGAAAAAAAAACTTAACCAAGTCTATAAAACATCATATATGTACACTTTAAACGTATTCTTTCATTTAACTTTGAATTCATACGGTAATGAACACTTAAACCTTGCTCGAATCACCGGCATTAAGCCTGCTAGGCACGAAGACTCGAATACATATCACCGGTACAAAGCCTGCTAGGCTCGAAGGCCCAAATACATATCACCGGCACAAAGCCTGCTAGGCACGAAGGCCCGAATACATATCACCGGCACAAAGCCTGCTAGGCACGAAGGCCCGAATACATATCACCAAGACAAAGCTCGCTAGGCACGGCGTCGAATACATATCACCGGCACAAAGCTCGCTAGCACGAAGGTCGAATACACGTCACCAAAGATGATCGCTCTTCGGGACCTGGACCGGATACATCACTAGCATGAATGCTCTTCGGGATTTAGCCCGGATATATCACTAGCATGAATGCTCTTCGGGATTTAACCCGGATGTAACACCAAAGACGAATGCTCTACGGACTTAACCGGATATATATCGCCAAAGACGAATGCTCTTGGGACTTAGCCGGATCATCGTCGAGACCTTTAGCTCGAATGAAATCTTCACATAAAGCCGCGGATCTTAATCCAGACATAATCTCCGCACATATAGTCGTCGGGTCTTTAAGCCCGGATTCACATCGTTGAGTCTCGTACATATTTATTCACATGTTACCACGATTCACATAGCAAAATCACATTTGAAATTCAAGTCCACTCATTCGCACATAGGCATATAACATGCTCATTGACTTTGTGTTGTGAACATCATTCAAATCGAATACATGTATACCTCTTTTACCAAACTTCCAGCTCAATAAGCAAACACACATAAGAATATATACATATCCCCAATTTTGTTCTTTGTTAAATTCTCTAATAGCCATTCGGCTACACAAACAACATGTTTATGATTTCTTTCTCAATAACCTTATTATGGTAAGGACAATAGGATATCATTCATCTATCATACATGTATATCATGGCATTTTAAATTAAATACCAAATTCACTTTCTCAAAACTTACTTATATTATACCTTTCTCAATATTGACGATCATAAGCATGTCTCAAGATTTCAATACCATCTGCCACTGTTTCGATTGGGATTGGAATTCATTACAATATGAGAAACACTTTTTAACTGTCAGAAATCATCACACTATCTTATTATCACTCTATGGCATGTATAACTAGACTCACATGTGCTACGTTAGTCCTAGAATCGACTAAACCGTAGCTCTGATACCACTAAAATGTAACACCCTATCCCGTGAATCGTCACGGAATAGGATGAGGCGTTACCGTAAATTAGAACCGATCGGAAGAATAAAATTTTAAACTCCGTTCTTTAATGTTGTTTTTTTTTTGAAATTACAAACATTCATTTAGATAAGTACTAAACACAGCCAGGGATAAAATCTAAACTTCTATATGTAAACGTCCAACTGATGCCATTTTCGTATGGCTTATATACAATAGTCATAATATCATTCTACTATATTGTCTATCCTATACATGCCATAAGCTAAGTCTGATTACATAGTTGCCGCAATGGTAGATAGTGTGACGAAGTGCTGATGATCCCCGAGCTGGTAGTCAGAATCCACAACCTATAACCAAAACATGATTGAACAGAGTAAGCTTTTGTGAGCTTAGTAAGTTTTAAGCAAAAACAAAGTGTTCTCATTCACTACCATTGGTCATTCATTTCAACTGTTCAATGAAGTTAATCTAGAGCTTCATCTCGAACCATAATATCAATAGACGAATTACTTGGCTGTCTTATATATATATATATATATACCTTCGAATAATAGTGACCTAGATGGTCGAATATTCCCAAAGCACATTCTTCGTCAATTTTCAACTTTCCATGTTCCTTTCCACTTATTCATAATCACACCCTTATTTTTAAGTATTTCAACATGACAAATCTTTGAATTACTGCTGGCACATAAAGAAACAAACATATTCCTTATCACATATACGTAAATGTGAAAACATAATTCTTACCTTGTTTGGTACATTTAGCCCAACCCATACCGAAATCATAAGGCTTTTGGGCGTAATATGCTCTAATACATAAGAACATTTCATCACATACTTGATTGTACAGCATACCATTACCAATTAGATCATTCACATATTTGGAGTCATAATATTAATCACATTTACTTACCTCTTCGACATCGATAATTCACCTCGAAATCACTCCACCGATGAGTAAGTAATACGCTTTTGAACATCTTAAATACATAACACTTATTTGATGGTAACTTATTGCGATACTCAATATCAAAGTCTTACTTGAATCCTAGCATTTAGCCGTCGGGTCTTTAAAGCTCGATATAGTACAAGCACGAAGCCTATGGACATTAATCAAGATAATATTCTCGCATAAAGCTCATGGAGTTTTAACCCGGATATAGTATGCATACACAAATACCCTTGAGACTTATCACATTTATACACTTTTACATCCATCACATAGGCCATTTGGCCTTATCACATATATACACTTTCGCATTCATCACATTGGCCATTCGGCCTTATCACATATACACACATTCACATTCATCACATTGGCCATTCGGCCTTATCACATATACACACATTCACATTCATCACATTGGCCATTCAGCCTTATCACATATAGACACAGTCACATTCATCACATTGGCCATTCGGCCTTATCACATACACGTATCTTATACATATTTCACACTGGCCATTCGGCTTTACCACATATACGTATCTTATACATATTTCACACTAGCCATTCAGCTTTACCACATATACGTATCTTATACATCAATTTCAGCAATAGCTTATAAGCAACTCAAATAGTTTCATCAATGTTTACAACAAATTCGCATATTCACTACAAACTGTTTTTCCTGAGCAATAGTCACTAAGTTATTTATAACAGGAGCTACAAAACTCAAAATCAATTGCCGTTAATTTTCCCTGAATATAGACTCATATATCTTCCATCCATAAAATTTTCAAAATTTTAGGTTTGGCCAATCAATACCAGATTTTTCTTAAAGTTTCCCCTGTTTCACTGTTTGACTAATCTAACCACTCTTCACTACAAATCAAATTTCTCATTCTACAGAATTCAAAATGTGTTCTATTTGATTTCATTTGAAACTAGACTCATTAAGGAGTCTAAGCATATAAATTTTATCTTATAAACATTTTTGTACAATTTATAATGATTTTCTAAAAATGGAATAGGGGATTTCCAAGTCATTTCGACACTGTCTCACACAACTTTAATTATCTCTTTATAGGAGATTTCTTTGTTTTCACGGTTTCTTTTATAAGAAACTAGACTCATTAAGATTTGATTACACATTTTATTCAGCCTCTAATTCAACGCCAACAATTTATGGTGATTTTCTAAAATCACGTTACTGCTGCTGTCCTAAGCAGATTATTAAAATTTTGTTCTTAAATTTCCAAGTTCAAACACTTGAGAACTTATGATTTGTGTTTAGAACATATCATGGCCACATCATATCTTACTAATTCAGCTCATCATATCCTATTATAATTGAATTCACTCAACGTTTAATCACTTAAAACTTACCTCGAAGTGGTCGACGATTGGATATCCACGGCTATTCGCTTACTTTCTCTTCTCCTATCCGACTTTGATCCTCTTTGCTCTTAAGCTTAAGTAAAACAATAGATTTGCTTAAGTAGTTAACTAATATTATTCACTTAACAATCACATTTGGAAATCACTTATCATTTAATCTATATCTAAAACAATATATTTCAATATGTATCATATTTAATAAAACATGCCATGACTCAATTTCATGCTTATTTAATTTATATCTAATTCACATTCACAAGCAAAGAGTCACTTAATTTATCATGCTTCTTATACATGAATTTAATCATATTGCCGAATGTCCTCGTGTGTACATGGTACATACATAAGGCATATATATATATGTTCGTACCTATATATGACTATCATCATTTAACCATTTACTCCTAATTATGCACAACCGCATACACACATGCATATATGTATAATACATGCCTTAATATTATATACTTTTATTTTCAATTTACAGCATAGTTCCAAAACATATAGCTAATTCCGATTGTCATCTTATCAACATTTACCACAATACCAATTTCCATTTATCTTCAATGCTGTACACACGAATACTTACACTCTCATATGCATACAATCCATTTAAGATCATTATATGCCCCATTTAGCCCTAACCATTCAAGCTTAAACTTTCCTACACTCTTATCCAATGTCATACGTAATGCCGAATGTCCAATTTAACCAAACTTCAAAATTTAACCTTCATCACTTTAATTGACCATTACCTACTCTTCACAACTTTAAATACGAAGTAATTAACACCCATACTTTTATACCGAATTAACTAACACTTATAGTCCTTAGCCAAATGTTATTAAACTTTTGTCATCATAGTATTTCTACTTATCACTTTACACAATATTATCAAGATGAGCTAATTACACTTATATAAATACTATCAAAGCCGAAACCTATGCATAACCCTACTCACATTATTCAAATTATACCCTTAAAATTCATATACAATGCCAAACCTCTAATTCATTCACTTCTATAACCCAAACGGCAATAGCTTATATTTTAACATTTAAATACCAAGCATTTGTTCAAGTAAATATAATTACTAACAACTAAGTATTAACTAACTCAAACTTCATTAAAACATGAGAACAACAATCTATCCTCTTCAATTTCTCCCATGGTCGAATGCTCAAATCCTTTCCAAAAATCAAAATTTTAATATGGGTTGAATAAAGAGCTTGGTAGCTAACTTAAAATTAACGAGAATTTTAAGAATTGATTAGAAGTCTTACCTTGATTCAAGCCTAAAGTGACCGAATGGAGCTTCCCCCCCCCCATCCTCTCTTACAATTCGGTCATGAATAACAAAGATGAAGCTTTTTTTTTCTTCACCCAAATTCTCACTTATTTCTTCAATCAATAATATTATAAAATTATAAAATAATGTCATACTTAGGCAATCGAACGATCAATAATAAATAATCTACATGAATTTTGAAATCTTAATAGTATTATCACTGTAATAATTAACTATCGAATTAGACTTGATTTAATCAGTAATCTTTAACTAACGCAATATTTAAATTCAAGCTTAAAGTAATGCATTACATGGTTTCATATAGCAATATCACTAACTTATCATCTATACTTCAATAGCAAGCTATATTATTAGACTTATATATGAACTAATAATACCATGTGTAGTCATTAAATTCGATATAATTATACCAAATCAGTGTATCATAACTATTCAAGCATATTAATTTACATTGACTATAACTTAACATAGTAGCTATATTACATTAATTTCATACTATTCTGAAGTATTCATGAATTCTCAATGTAACTTCATGCTCGAATCCATCAACTATCCTATAAATTACTGAATATCTTAGATACATAGACTATTAGATATCATATACCTTACAACATATTAATCTAGATATAAACATAATTCTTGCATTAACATTACATCTTACATACATTTCAACATTCTAATTAATATTCCAACTCATTACCATACTATTACACAGTACATTTACATATCAATCATCATATTATCTTCATCTAATCATAAATCACTTATTATATACACATACGTATGTATATCTATACATTTAACATATTGTACTTTACAGACATATTCCAAACCTATATAATACTAAGATCTTACACATGCTTTAGTCATAATACTACATATAGCATATTCACAAGTATACTTTCAAATAGGCATTATCATATTACACATATTAACCTTCTTCACATTATATCATAATATTCGGACTTATCATCATTACATTGCTTCATCCATTAATAACAACATCACATATCACATTCAGTTCAATCACAATATTGTACATTTAATATACATACTAACACTATTTCTATCATACACATTGTCCTATAAGTACATAATTCCATTAACACTGCATATCGCTTAACTATAATACTATATCATTCACATACCATACATTAATCTAATCAACTTAAACTATTTCCATAGCTCATTTTCACTATCACACGATTATACATATCTACAGATGCTTCTTAGTACTAACATATCATCATTATCATTAATTACAATTACATTATCAATTTCAACATATAGATCTTTAATCAATCATTTCACATTCGCAATTTCCATTAACTAATATACATTTATTAACTATTATTCAATTCATTCTCTTTCAATATAAATTATCTTTAATCATTACTATATCATTACATAATACAAATTTTATTCTTACTATCATTATTTCTACATGACTTGTAAATTAGTCAATACATTTTAATTAGACAATTGCCTACATCAATTCAACTATTTAATATTTCCAATATACATTTCATTCGATGTTTTACTTATCTATATAAATGCTCATTAAATGATTACATTACTCTAGACATAATTTCATCATTATCTAATTATGATCAATTTCATATATCTACTACAAATTATTATTTGTCATATTCCAAGTCAATACACTTATTATTATCTTTTCACATTCAGCACATCATATCTTAATACTTCATACATTATCTATGTTAATTCAATCAATGCATTATAATCATTAAATACTATATCCATCAATTTTTTCAATTCATATCACTAATATCTATTCTCATCATTATGATATCCTATTGTACTTATTACTTAAATACTTATCAATCACATTCAACATTAATTATCTTTAAAATTATTCATTTATCTTAATTCACATTAATTCTTAATATTATCTTATAATTAACTACTTAATAGCATATAATTTACATATCCATCAATTTAATCATATTTTATCACTTACATTCTAATGCTAATATACAATTTAATCTTATATAATAACTATATCATTAAATTTCAATTCTGTAATACATGTATCTTAATACTATTATTTCAATAGCAATTTTCAAAATTACTATTCAGTCATTACATACTCAATTACAATCAACATATAATTAATTACATAATCATATATAAAACTCATCAATTTACATTTCTAACTATACTAACATTTCCAATTATCAATTTCAATATATTCCAATCACTTTAAAATTACACAAAATTACTTAAGTTACTTATAATTATATTACTTCAATACAAATTCTGACAATTTCACAATCTTATAATCATCTATACATTACCATTACAACATGCTAATACTTAACTTTATTTACTTACAATTTCACATAATATAAGCTATTACCATCTTATCTAATACTACACTAATATCAATTCTTAACTATTACAATACTCAATACTTATATACATATTTGATCAGCATTATAAATATAATGCTAACAATAATAATTATATTATACAACTAATTATCCAAACTATTCATCATCTATACCAACTGCAATTTCATCATGTAATCCTATTTAATAATCTTACAAATTCACTATATTTAATACAACAACTTATAGTAATTCAACTTCAAATTTATATATACTTTTATTTTCAATTTACAGATAGTTCCAAAACATATAGCTAATTCGATTGTCATCTTATCAACATTTACCACAATACCAATTTCCATTTATCTTCAATGCTGTACACACGAATACTTACACTCTCATATGCATACAATCCATTTAAGATCATTATATGCCCCATTTAGCCCTAACCATTCAAGCTTAAACTTTCCTACACTCTTATCCAATGTCATATGTAATGCCGAATGTCCAATTTAACCAAACTTCGAAATTTAACCTTCATCACTTTAATTGACCATTACCTACTCTTCACAACTTTAAATACAAAGTAATTAACACCCATACTTTTATACCGAATTAACTAACACTTATAGTCCTTAGCCAAATGTTATTAAACTTTTGTCATCATAGTATTTCTACTTATCACTTTACACAATATTATCAAGATGAGCTAATTACACTTATATAAATACTATCAAAGCGAAACCTATGCATAACCCTACTCACATTATTCAAATTATACCCTTAAAATTCATATACAATGCCAAACCTCTAATTCATTCACTTCTATAACCCAAACGGCAATAGCTTATATTTTAACATTTAAATACCAAGCATTTGTTCAAGTAAATATAATTACTAACAACTAAGTATTAACTAACTCAAACTTCATTAAAACATGAGAACAACAATCTATCCTCTTCAATTTCTCCCATGGTCGAATGCTCAAATCCTTTCCAAAAATCAAAATTTTAATATGGGTTGAATAAAGAGCTTGGTAGCTAACTTAAAATTAACGAGAATTTTAAGAATTGATTAGAAGTCTTACCTTGATTCAAGCCTAAAGTGACCGAATGGAGCTTCCCTCCCCCCTTTCCTCTCTTACAATTCGGTCATGAATAACAAAGATGAAGCTTTTTTTTTCTTCACCCAAATTCTCACTTATTTCTTCAATCAATAATATTATAAAAATTATAAAACCATTTAGTTGCCTTAAAACTAGTAAATAATACATATATATTGTCATAAACATCAACATGGCCAGCCACTATCATGAAAAATGGGGACTTTGACATGCAAGTCCCTATATTTAATCCATGCAACAATTTGGCCATTTTAAAAATTAACCAACACATTTTCAATGTTTCTCACATAAGCCCTTTTTGATCAAATTCGCATTCAATTGACAAAATCAAAGCATCAAAATTTTCACACACAAATTGTAACATAATATAGACATGAAATTTAACAATCAATTTCTTGTGTGACTCAGTTTTGGGGTCTCGAAACCACTTCCCGACTCGAGTCAAATTAGGGATGTCACACTTATAACCCATACAGTAACCCATACAAGAGAAGAAACCAAACCTTGAAGAGATGCTTTCTAAATTCATCTAGGTGTCAGAAACCCGATTCCAAAATACCAAGACAGCACTAAAGAATCAACAAGCATCGATCCAAGGGCTCGAAACTCAGATAGGCCAGCTATCCAAACTAATCTCCGAACGACCACAAGGTAGCTTACCCAGTAATACTGAACCTAATCCGAGGGAACAGCTCAAGGCAATTAGTACTCAAGATAAGGAAGGATTCATTGCAACTGAGCCAGAATTACAGTAGAACAACGCGATGAAAAAGGGTCGAGAAGAGGTAAACGATGATGATCCTAAACAAGTAAGTACAAATTATGAACCTCGTGTGCCATATCCTAAAGCAATGAAGAAAGATAAAACAGAAGAACAATTTGGTAAGTTTATCAAACTCTTAAAAAAATTACATATTAAATTACCATTTATTGAAGTTCTTTCATAGATGCCCAACTCAGCAAAATTCTTAAAAGAACTTCTGACCAATAAAAGAAAATTAGACGCTACATCGCATGTGGAACTCAATGCAGTCTACTCATCTATTCTAAAGAATAAGCTACCTAACAAATTGAAAGATCTAGGGAGTTTTACAATTCCTTGCTTAATTGGTAGTTTGTCTGTGAATAATGCTTTAGCTGATCTAGGGGCAAGTATAAATGTTATGCCATATAAAATGTTTAAACGACTAGGTCTCGGTAAACCCAAATAGACTAAGATGAGCATACAATTGGCTGACAAAATTGTTAGATTTCCTAAGGGTATTATTGAAGACGTTCTCGTTAAAATTGATAAATTTACTTACCTAGTAGACTTTGTCGTCCTAGATATAGATGAGGATAACAAGGTACCTTTAATTTTAGGATGACACTTTTTAGCAACTGCCAGAACCATTATTAATGTAGGCACAGGAGAGCTAACACTTGGTGCAGGTGACGAGGCAGTAACACTCTAAGCACGCGACTCAGTCAAAACCTCTAAAACTCAAGATAATGCTATAAAACCTATCAGTGATAAAACTAATATTCAATCATCCTTGTAGGAACCTCCTCGAACCAAGACAATGGAGACAGTGCACTATTATCATGTAGAGAACAAAGACACCCATGAGGAATGAAGGCTTCGAATAGAGGAGCTAGATGAATGGCAAACACACAAACTGAGAACACATGATAAACTGAAACTACGCCAAAATAAGCCCGATATCTCTCCTAATCAACTTAAGGTTGGCGATAAAGTCTTACTAGATGCCACAGATCCCCACACTGTCACTACCACACCAAATGAGGAAATCCCTCTTATGGTACTCAGTATTTTTCCATTCAGTACGGTGGAGGTGAGTCATCCCAAGTTCGGCACTTTTAAGGTAAACAACACCCGATTAAAACCTTATTTTAAGATTGATAGCAGGAATAAGTTGTATGAACTCCTCAAACGACCATGATCATTCAACGGAGAGGTAAGTCGAGCTTAGACTATAAATAAGCGCTTCTCGGGAGGCAACCCGAGCACTAACATATTTTGATTTCTTATTTCTAACACTTTAAATAATTCAATTTATCTTTGAATTGCAAAGTTTTTTAGAACACACGGCCTGTAACACCCCAAACCCGGCCTAGACGGTATGGCCAGATCTGACGTGTCACATGGACTTACGACTTCATATGCATTCGTTGGTTTAAGTGATTAGAGTGGTCTTTGTAAAAACAGCGGTTGAATGAAAAGCCGGTTTATCAATCTTTAGGCTATCCATTTGTTGTACTCGTTGAGTTTTGAAAACGTTTATTAATTTTGAAAACCCGCGCAGCCTAACACTAGCAGTTTCGTCATAGTACAAATATAATCAGTAAATAAAAATCATAGCGGAATAAGAAATTTAGATAGCGGCCTTATTACAACTTAAAACCCAAAATTAAATCAGAATATAAAAATAATAAAAATAAACTAACTTAGAAAAAAACCAACTTTGCAAATGATGTGGTCACTCTGAATCCTTCACAGCTCCAAGCCCACTATGGTTGGGGATTTCCTGCATAGATGAAAATAAAGGGTGAGTTTGGTAAACTCAGTGTGTAACATAACCCAACCATAGCCCAAAATAGATCAAGCCTCAAAGTCAGACTTATCTGGGCCTTGGCCCAGTACAGAAATCAGAATGGAACCCATAGGCCCATAGCAGATACAGAACAAATATATCATGAATGTAGAAATCCCAACTCAGACCCATCAGTAACACCCCCGTACCAGCCTTACACCATGTGGGGAGACTACTCGACCCACCCAACCGCTACACACCACAAACATTGCAGCGAGGCTGCCAGATATTGTGACGAAGTCACTAGATACAGATATTGTGGCTAGGCCACTAGAACAGATGTATATATGTGACGAAGCCACCAGATTGCAGCGAGGCTGCCGGATATTGTGACGAAGCCACCAGAACAAATATATGTGGCGAGGCCACCAGATTGCAGCGAGGCTGCCAGAATGCTTCCTCCATCAATATAACCCATAACCCATGCAACAGATATAAATTTCATGGCATACATTACACAGAATCAGAATATCATGCATCTCAGATAAAATTAACCTTAAGGGTATACTGGTCATTTTTACCTAGGGGTATAATGGTAATTTTCCCTACTTAGGGGTATTTTAGTCATTTCAACAATTTTAGAGTTTTTATGCATATCAAAGTTACTATTAATCCATTTTTCATTACAGAAGTCCATTTTAACTTAGTTACCAGTTTTGCCCTTCTAGGCCCAAAAACCCCTAATGGGCCTTACGATGTCTAATAGTGATTTAAGCCCATTAATCCAAGTTTTACGGTTAAATTACAGATTTCAATAGTTTTGATTACTGTAGTTTGCCAAAACGTCCTTAATGATTATTTTTACCCAAATAGGCTCGAAAGCTCATTGGGCCTTTACTCGGCCCATCGAGGCCCAACTTACCAAAACGCACGGAATTGCACACTTTGCAATTCCATCATCAACAAACCCAAATCCAACCATCGGAGAGTAATCGCTTACTCACAGATCCTCACAGTGCCGACCTTTCGGTCACTCTTCGGTCATTACGGTTTTAACCATTCTAGCCTATAGTAAGGGTATAATACACACCTGTTTGTTGAAGCATTGACAAAACTCCTCGCACGAAAAGCCTACAAACGGTTACCACCATATCAGGTTACGAGTCAATATTAATCTTGTGAAAAGAACCCTTACCATATTCGGCCAACACCTACCTAGGCCCTAAGCATCCAAAGTTCTTACCTTTCTGCCAAATATAGACTAGTCTTGATGCCCAACTGTGCTAGCCTTTAAGATCCTTAGTTGCACAACCCCTTGATCACACTAACACACAAAACAAGAGAAAGAGGCCAATAGGCCCTTAGTCCAAATCGATAGCCACCCCTAAGGGGTTCGGCTAAAACCCTTAATATAAGTACTAACAAAAGTTGCTTAAATACTTACCCACGTGATATTCTACCCATGAAGAGTCCTAGATAGTGGTACAATCCTGATCTACAACAACTCCTTCCATGAACCCAAAGCAAGATAGGTTTGATCTCAGATTCGGCCTTGAACACCACTAGGTATGAAGGTTTCGGTTTTGAAGAAAAGAATGAGGTGTTTGGCCACAAAAAGGTATTCGGCTAACTGTGTTTCTAAGAGATTGACAAAGAAAAGGAGAAATAGAAAAGGTATGAGTAAGGTAGGTTCGGCTAAGAAGAAATCGACAAGGTGTAATCAAGGTTTCGGCCAACAAGAGGAATTGGTTCAAAAGGTTTTGGTCAAGAGAAGAATCGGCAATGATGAGCTTGCTTTCGGCTTTTATGACTATCTAAATGAGAAGAAAATGAAGCGGGAGAGATGTGGATGGCAGTAGAAGAAGATGGAAGGAAAGAAAAGAAGAGAAGAAAAGTAGGCAATCGGTTTGACAGAGGAAAATGGCACAGGGACGTGCTTCGGGAGACCTATATTCGGCTTCTAGCAAAAGAACGAGTAAAGAGAATGAACCTTAAGGCTCCCTACCCTATTTTGGCTCACCAAAAGAAAAACAAAATGAAATCCTGAAGGAAAAATCAAAGAGAATTCGGCACAACTATCCCCTATTGCCGAAACTATACATATCTCAACTCCCTAGTCGATTGCCCAATTAGAACCCCTTGGCCGGACAACTCTTGCTCCTCAAGAGTCCACCATTCGGCCAACTCTATCCTCCTTGATCAGCTCCTCCTTTTTCTCCCCTTATCCCTCCTCAACTTACTCCTTTGACTCATTCAAACTCTACCTGATAGAATTTATTTGAAGTCCACCACTTACCTTCCTGCTCATAAAAATAAAACACCTTAAATACTTACCTGTGACTTGAACCCTAGACCTCCAAACCCTCATAGGCCCCACTTTTATAACTCCTTATTGGTGTCACATTGCCACTCCACCACAAGGCTTTCTTGTGTCATATTTCACACACAATTTCTTACGACACCTTCTATCTAAAGCCCCCTATCTCCTAAGTCCAAAATCCAAAATTTTACCCGGGTTTGACCAACCCTTGGGCCTTCCATAGGCCTATTACCACACCCCTAACATGAATTAAACACCCAAATACCAGAACTCAAAAATTTATCAACCTAATAGCAACCTAAGAAAGACCCATAAATTTAGGGCGTTATAAGGCCAGGCACATGGGCGTGCCTAAAGCCGTGGCAAACCAGGGGAAGAGACACAGCCGTGTGGAAGCAGGACATGATGTCCCCAAAACATGGGGTGCGATAAAGCCCCACGGCCGTGCAACATGGCCATGGGTGAACTTTATAGGTGACCACAGGCGTACGAATGAACAACCACGGGCGTGCCAGGGGCAAGGCTCGATTCTGTTTCTTCGACACAGGCGTGCCACATACCCGTGCCATTAAGCCGTGGACAACAATACACGAGTGTGGTACCCTCACACACGGGCATGGTACCCTCACACACGGGTATGGGAGAAGAGAACAAAGCTAGGCACAGCCGTGCGACATGGCCGTGTGCCACACACACCCAAGACACACTGGCCCGGATAGTAGCCGGGCACGACCTAAATCGAAAAATTTGAAAAACACGGGCTCACCCTCAAAGTACACGGGCGTGGCCCTAGGCCGTGTAACCCTCCTCTATATAAGCAAACCACTATTCATCTTCTTCTTCCTTTCAAAACCCTAGCTGATATCTACCATTCCCCACTCCCTAATCCCTATTCCGGCCACCATTCCCCAGATTCTCACTCCCCAAACCCCCAAACTACCCTCAAATCCACTTCCCTTGCATTAATCCCCACTTTCCCTTCTCTATACCCTTTATTTTTTCCTCCACACGGCTATATCCCCGCGTCACACGCTAGTGATCGCCACCAACACGCCCGTGCACCACCCTACCGCAGCTTTTGGTTCACTTTCTCAACCTTGTTTGCTTAATTTGTGTTGCTATATTAGTATTATATATACTCTACATAGATATTGTTAATATTTTCCACTTTGTTCTAATTAAGTTAGGAATTTTCTTTAGTATTTTTTATGTTTGAATCGTTAGCATATGCTAGTTTTAGGCTTCTTGCTTATCCGCTGATGCATATTGGATTCTATCAATGATCATATATTTTCAGGTAAATTATGTTGTCATCAAGAGGCAAGAAGGCCGCGGTCCCATCCTCAAAGAGACGTAGAGGACTGGGTTCTTCCTCCGTACGTGCTACAGCCGAAGTTTGGCACTCCTTCCTTGAATTTCTGCAAGCTTCGCAGGACGAGCTATTTCAGATACTACACGCGCGACCCCTCATTACAGGTTGCTGCATCGACTGGGCTGCCATAGACTAAGTCCAGCTCGCTAATGCCATCTGTGCCCTCCTGTCCACAGACCCATGGGTACGATTCTTCACTATCACCGAGCCCACTTATTTAGAGCTAACTTTAGAATTATGCTCTACTTTTCATTTACAGGTGGTGATGACGAACAATGTCGACCCTGACACCATTCACTTCCGATTAGGCGGTCTAGTTCGCGCGATGAGTGTCCCAAAGTTTGGAGTTGCTCTGGGACTTTACACCAATGAGTTTATAGAGGAGGAAGACATGAATGCACTACCATGAAATATCCACATTTCTCCCTTCTTTTGCTAGAAGGCTTTGGCACCACTCTCTTCCACCTACGACCTCAGCCGCTTGAAGGCCTCAGCTCTCGTTCCTTCCTTACGCTATCTCCATGCCATATTGGAACACACCTTGACTGAGAGGAAAGAGAGCACCGGCGTCATCAACACCCACGACGCCTACTATTTATGGTGCATCGCGAATGCACACGTGACTAATTTGGCATACTTCATTGCTTTCACCATTCGCCATCAGACTGAACGGCATAGGAAGGGAGTGATCTCCATTGGCCCCTACGTAACGCACCTTGCTAGACACTTCGGCCTCCTCAACACGTGGCTCGGTCATCGATGCTTACATCGACGGTCGAGATCCCTCCCTGAGGCATCACAACTATGTTACACATGAGGATGATCGAGCGCCGACGTAGGACCAATCCTCCTCAGTACCGTCTCTCTCATGCCATTGACGAGGAGGGTCTTGAGAACATTCCTGATGATGTTCCCCCATAGCATGAGGAGCCTTCTACCGCACCACCTAGGGAACAACCAGTTCATGCGACTGCTTCATTGGTACACCTTTCCGACCGACTCGCTCACTTCGAGCAGTATTGTACTACACAGTTTGAGATGATTCACAAGCAAGATCGGCGACGTGATAGACAAATAGACGACATGTAGGCCATGATGCAGCAGCTGTGCCAGTAGTTTCACATCTCCACTCTAGTGCCACCACCTGAGGGCTCCACTGACGAGGATCATTGAACCCTCTTATCTTTTTATTTTATTTTAATCTTAATTTTAATTTTAATTTTTTTTATTTTCTTTTGAAAGAAATATCTATATTAGTAAAATTTACTTTATTCATTTTTCTAGTATTTCTAACAAGTAATCCCGCTACGCTCTATTTCACACCAACTCTTAATAAGCTCTTCATAATTCTACAGACTTCCAAGCAAAGCTGTTAGGAATATTTTACGGAATGAAGAAACAAATAGGGAACAATACAAAATGAATGCCATGTTCAACGACCCAATTTCTTCATCTAGCTAAGAACAATGACAGCTACTACTTTCCCCAACCACTCTAGAATTAGAATCAAGCTCCGCCTCCATATAACAGGGAGTTTCACCTCCTTTTCTCTTATGATTTTCTTTTTATTGAATAATTTATCTTTGTACATTGAGGGCAATGTACATCTTAAGTGTGGGGGGGTGAACGTGAAACCTAACTTTTTGCATTATTCTCAAATCTCTAAATTTGGTCTTGTGCTTAAGTGATTTTCTCATAATCTTGATCGAATGAATTTTGATTGATCTATAATTATTGTTGATATGTCATGAATTGGATCATGGGAATTATGCATGATTATTTGATTATAGGACATTAGAGAATCGAGCATGATAAGTTGATATTTTGAGAATTAAAATTTTTAGACTATTTTCCTAAATTGAGGTATTATCTTGAAATCTTAAGTATACAGGAATGACTTCAAAAACCCAAATTTTTGGTGAGATTTTTGAGCTTTTTGAGCATATAGCTTTCTTTTTTGCTCACTTCTTTTATGGTTTGAGTGTGTCAACATTGAACTGTTATTCTAAAACTTACTTCGATTATACATGTCGAGATCACACGTATTATTTGATATACTGAGATGATAAAGGCACTTAGGATTTAACTCATTTACTCCATAAAAAGCTTTCCCACATAATTAAACCCTTAGTGAACCCCCTTTGAGCCTACTAACCTTTTTTATTGATTAACCTTCATCATTATCCCATTAACCTATTATTGTTGAAATCCTCTTATTTAATTTACTTTTTTTTATCGAGATTAAATTTAATGCTATTACCTCACTATGCTCACCATTTTTTGTTACTGAATCATGAAGTATGATTTCTATATTGTATTGACTTGATTTGTTCTTAAAAAAAAAAACTCGGTATTATTATTTTAATCCTCAGCAAGCTCAAGTTTTCATGAGCTCATGTAATATAGTTCTAGATATTTGTTTGTGATTCAGTGATTAAGTTTTTGATAGTGGGGTAATATTGTAATGCCCCGTACCTGAGAGCATTTCCGGAGTCGAACACGAGGTGTTAACGGACTTAATTCATTACTTAAACAGCTCATACAATTCATTTTAAAATTTCCAGACAAGCTCGCTAACTGCATCACAGTCGATTTAAAAATAATATCTCGAGTTCCGAAATTAAAAATCTAATTCCATAAATTTTTCTTGAAACTAGACTCATATATATATCTAGTAATTTTTTTCTAGAATTTTTGGTTGGGCCAATCAGTATAGTTTATTAGTTAAAATCTCCCCTGTTTCAGGGTTTGACTACTCTGACCTCTGTGTATTACGAATTAGATATCTCCCTGTACAGAGTTTCAATGACTATGCCATTTGTCTCTAATAAAACTAGACTCAATAATGAATCTGTACATATAAAGCATGACTTCTAATTATCTTTGTAAAATTTATGGTGAACTTCCAAAGTCAGAACAGGGGATCCAGAAATCGCTCTGTCCCTGTTTCACAAAAATTTAAACATCTCATAAAATATAGCTCATATACCTGTTTCGCTTCTTCCATATGAAAACAGACTCATCAAGCTTCGATTCCATAACTTATTCATTATTTAATTCCATTTCTAATATTTCTAGTGATTTTTCAAATTCACGTCACTACTGCTGTCTGAATCTATTTTATGGTAAATTTTACCTATTTCATGGTTTCCATGGATTAGCTAGTAATTTGACATACATAACACCAAATATGATCATGATTAGCCATTCCAATGGCTAATCATTACCAAGCATTTCCATACCACTCAATAACCATATCATAAGACCATATATACAAAATAATTATAATGCTATACATGCCATACTCAAAATATGCAAGCCATTATGCCAAGATGGTATACGGATAGTGTGAGCATGCCTCCGATCGTTCCCGTTTTCCGAGCTGGCTTGTCATCACTACAAGGAATGAAAAGGAGGAAGTAAGCATAAATGCTTAGTAAGTTCACATGCAAATAGCAAGTAACATAACCATATAAGCAAACATAAAACATCATTTGCATAATCATCACCAAGACATTCATATCACATTTTCATTTATCATCTTACCATATTGTTGTTATATCGAGTTTTCAACCCGAGGGTTAAGTACATACCTCTTCAAAGTATTCATTTCACAACACTTACCAATACATCCCTTTCATCTCGAGTATTCCTCCATTTGAGTAGAATTTTACCCGTTGAACACATCGAAATATAATTCGGATACATGGAAAGTTTGCACATAAGTGCCACATATGTAGCCAAGCTACCATGTAACCCGCCCATAAGTGAACTCGGACTCAACTCAATGAGCTCGGGCGTTCGCATCCATAAGTGAGCTCGGACTCAACTCAACGAGTTCGGATGCCTAGTTTCATTTCACGAACTCGGACTCAACTCAATGAGTTCGGATATTCACATCCATAAGTGAACTCGGACTCAACTCAACGAGTTCGGATGCCCAAACATCCTAGTGATATGTCACTTGTATCCTAATCCATTCCTAAGGTTCAACGGGACCTTTTTCCCAATCATATGTCTCAACCATCTTCTACGGAATGCCGATACCGATACTCGGTAGTATTTCACATTTTCCAAGTATATCACATAATTTGACATATTATCAAACAATTATCACGAGTATAATATTTCATAATAATTATCATTTCATTTAAATAACATAAAAACATTTAAAATAATAAACATGTTACCAACATTTACATATGAACTTACCTCGTATGCGAAAATGGCTACTTTTACCATTTCGTCCACAACTTGGTATTTTCCCCATTTTAGCCCGAATTTTAGTTTTCCTTGCTCTATCATTTAAAATACAGTCTAATTAGGACTCACATTATTCAAATTGACCCAAAATCATATTTTGAAAAAATTACAATTTTGCCCCTAACTTTTGCATATATACACTTTTGCCCCAAAGCTCGTAAATTAAACTTCAGCATATTTTCTTATGTTTTATGACATGCTGATCATTTTTCCCTTCTATGGCAATATCAAATTCTCACTCTAACATGTACTTATTACTATTAGGTATTTTTACCGATTAAGCCCTTTTGCTAGTTTTCACTTAAAACCGAGTAGCACAAGTTGTCTAACATGATTTTAAACCTCATATTCTATCATAAAACACCAAAATACACAAATTTCACCTATGGGTATTTTTCCAAATATAAACCCTAGGTTAAATTATTGCTAGCTTAAGCTAAATCGAGATACCGGGACTCCAAAACCTTAAAGAACTTGAAAAACGGGGCTAGAATGGACTTACAATCGAGCTTGGAAGCTTGAAAAACCCTAGCCATAGTTTCTCCTTGCTATATTCGGCCATGGGGTTGAAGATGAGCAAAATTGGCTTTTAATTTTGTATTTTAATTCATTTTACCCCTAAATGACCAAAATGCCCTTACTACTAAACTTTCCAAAAATTCCATCCATGTCCAATTTTGTCCATAGACTTAGAAATTGGTAAAATTTCTATTTAAGACCTCCTAATTAATATTTCAAAACAATTTCATACTAGAAACTTCTAGAATGCAAGTTTTGCAAATTATTCGATTTAGTCCCTAATTTCAATTTAAGCACTTTATGCATAAAATTTCTTCACGAAATTTTCACACAATCATGCAATCATATCATAGACCTCAAAATAATCATAAAATAATTATTTCTATCTCGAATTTTGTGGTCACGAAACCACTATTCCGACTAGGCCCAAAATCGGGATATTACAACTCTCCCCTTTAGGGATTTTCGTCATGAAAATCTTACCGTAAAAGTGGTCTTCACTTTTAATCTCATATTCGGTGTCGAAGAACTTGCACTTAGACTGCACCTCCAATACATCTCTTCAATTTCTCATATGATCTAAAAGCTTACAGTCTCAACTCTCAACTGTTCTTAAATTTTCAACCCTTCTCGCTTCCCATGATATCATGACATAAAACCCGGATCCCAACTTGATTTAATGGAGACCGAATTCCAAGAAATCCAACAATCAAAGAGACACGAAATTCCATGAATCTGATGAGTAGGAATTCATTCAATACATATATGATTTATAGATCTCGCCAAACATTTAACAATAGGATACATCACATTTTCCTCTTTCCGCCATGGAAATATTTTTGATATGACCTCAAGAATAATCCTTCTCATTTCCATCCCAATATCAACACTGACAAGGATAATTTTGATAGATCCCAATGCTCGGCTTTAACCCCTTTAACAACTCAGATTTTATGTAACATCGAATGCTCTAAACTATCACATTACCTCACTGTCTTGAAACACATCACAATTCTTACAACAGTACATTACTGAAAGTCAGGAAGTCTTTGCTCAATGTAGACTAGTCTAGTTCAGACTCTTCGGTTACCAACATTCTCATCTATCCGAACTCTGTCAACATGTAATAAACTTTTCAGCTTTCACAAGATGGAAACCTTATCATTCATAGTGACTTAAACTAATATTCAAATCTTTCTAATAAATATACACTTCTCGTTCAAACTATTTACTCTTTTATCAGTACAAAAATGAAATTATATTATCAGACTTGAAAAAAATAATCCTGACATAATTGTCACATGAAATCTTTCAAATAAATAATTCACCATACCGACTGAAACTCACGCTTTTATCACCTATGCCTTTATTGATGTCAAATCCTTATATAGAAATTAGAAAAAATCCCAATACTAAAATCACCACATTACCAAGATCAAATTAGAAGTATAGTCATATTTGACATGATTATCACGAGCTGAAGAACGTACTTCGAACATGAGTCTTAATTGACAAATTATGGAACAAAGATAACAAGAAAACCGAATAAAGAAATCCAAGATAGAGAAACCCAGAATGAAGAAATCCAGAATAAAGAGATCCAGGATAAAGAAACCCAAGATACGATATTATGCCAGAAAATCGAAAACCAAACTCAGAGAAAATACAGAATACCCCGATAATTCTTCAAAGAAAGAAAGTCCAAAAGAAAACATCATTTAATCCAACTGGAATCAAATATAACAAGAACAATATATCTTCCCATACATATATATCAGATGAAGCATCAAGTAGAATAAATAGAATCATAATATCATATGTATTCTCTCATCAATTCTTATCAAACGAAATGGAATAGAGTACCCGATGAAATAGAGCAATATAAATTATAAACCATTCAGACTACCAATGCTTTCATCCAACACTAGAATTAGAAGACATTCCCATATAACAAGAATTTCTTCAGAAGATCAATAGCCATAGAAATATTTCTGAGAACGGGTGAACACATAGAACGTCTCAAAAGAGACTGCTAAATCTGTCCAGCCATAACTGTCACACTCAGATAGTTCACATTTCAAATATCATTTCCCCAACTAGTTCTGCCATCACAAATTTCATATTAAATCATTCACTAAAGAAGGTCAGTTCTGAATAAATTTTTGATTTACACTTTTCTCGACCTTGCACCTGAGTAATTCGATTTACCAAAGAGAATTTTCTTTCTTTATCTGGGACAGTGCATAATTCCAATAATCTTTATATCAATCCGATACTTTACTGACTCTGACTTTACTTATCAGCTCATTTTCAATCTCTGATCATACTTATAATTATTCTATCACTGAACTCTTTGGGTTCTCAACCGGAAACTTATTCAACACAAATCTCATGAAATTCCATTATAAGTACCACTTCGATAAGGGGGAGGGGTTGTAGGACCTCTAACTCGACTTTCTTATACATACACATATGACATAACTCCCATCATCATAGCAACATCATCAAAATCATGTCATTCATTCAGGCAATGCAACATTCATGTTGGCTTACACAAATTTTCCTATTGTCCATTTAGACAATATACTTATGCATACATTCTATGTTTTCTAGATAGCTTTACTTATCCATTCATTTAATTAAATTAATTCATGCTCATGACATCATATAAGGCCAAACAAACATAGATATTTGCATCACAATCACAACATTTATTTCGTGCATCATCATGTACATATCATTACAATCATATAATTCAGTCCAACAATTTAACATAGATAAGTTCATTCCATTATAATCCTTTATCTCATAAAAATTATATATCATTAGCATTCATCAACATTAGACGTCCAAATCAAGACAAGGACATTTTCATTCATATCATAATATTATGACTTTTATTCATACCTCTACTACTTTATATTTATTCCATTCATCTTATCAAGTAAGCCACATACACTACATCATATGAGCATTAAGCAAATAAGAATATTTATCACATATGTATCATAAACTTTTATTCATACTTTTCTGAACCGAGACTTATCATAATCATAATTTTACTCAAATACCTTCACATAACATTGAACATGGTCGGCGCAGCTCGGTTGGAGAGTACCCTGTCTAAATAAGACGGTACTCATACGCGTCGGAAGACATCACACTATCACAGATTAGTGGCATGTATAGCTAAACTTTTACACATGCTAGGTTAGTCCGAGAACCGACTAAACTTGCTATGATACCACCAAATGTCATGCCGCGTACCTGAGAGCATTTCTAGAGTCGAACACGAGGTGTTAACGGACTTAATTCATTACTTAAACAGCTCATACAATTCATTTTAAAATTTCCAGACAAGATGGCTAACTGCATCACAGTCGCTTTAAAAATCATATCTCGAGTTTCGAAATTCAAAATCTAATTCCGTAAATTTTTCCTGAAACTAGACTCATATATATATCTATTAATTTTTTTCTAGAAGTTTTGGTTGGGCCAATTAGTACAGTTTATTAGTTAAAATCTCCCCTATTTCAGGGTTTGACTACTCTGACCTCTCTGTATTACGACTTAGATATCTCCCTGTACAGAGTTTCAATGACTATGCCGTTTGTCTCTAATAAAACTAGACTCAATAATGAATCTGTACATATAAAGCATGACTTCTAATTATCTTTGTAAAATTTATGGTGAACTTCCAAAGTCAGAATAGGGGTTCCAGAAATTGCTCTATCCCTGTTTCACAAAAATTTAAACATCTCATAAAATATAGCTCATATACCTGTTTTGCTTCTTCCATATGAAAATAGACTCATCAAGCTTCGATTCCATAACTTATTCATTATTTAATTCCATTTATACTATTTTTAGTGATTTTTCAAAATCACGTCACTACTGCTGTCTGAATCTATTTTATGGTAAATTTTACCTATTTCATGGTTTCCATGGATTAGCTACTAATTTGACATACATAACACCAAATATGATCATGATTAGCCATTCCAATGGCTAATCATTACCAAGCATTTCCATACCACTCAATAACCATATCAAAAGACCATATATACAAAATGATTATAATGCTATACATGCCATACTCAAAATATGCAAGCCATTATGCCAAGATGGTATACGGATAGTGTGAGCATGCCTCCGATCGTTCCCGTTTTTTGAGCTGGCTTGTCAACACTACAAGGAATGAAAAGGAGGAAGTAAGCATAAATGCTTAGTAAGTTCACATGCAAATAGCAAGTAACATAACCATATAAGCAAACATAAAACATCATTTGCATAATCATCACCAAGACATTCATATCACATTTTCATTTATCATCTTACCATATTGTTATTATAACGAGTTTTCAACCCGAGGGTTAAGTACATACCTTTTCAAAGTATTCATTTCACAACACTTACCAATACGTCCCTTTCATCTCGAGTATTCCTCCATTTGAGTAGAATTTTACCTGTTGAACACATCGGAATATAATTCGGATACATGGAAAGTTTGCACATAAGTGCCACATATGTAGCCAAGCTACCATGTAACCCGCCCATAAGTGAACTTGGACTCAGCTCAACGAGCTCGGGCGTTCGCATCCATAAGTGAACTCGGACTCAACTCAACGAATTCGGATGCCTAGTTTCATTTCACGAACTCGGACTCAACTCAACGAGTTCGGACATTCGCATCCATAAGTGAACTCGGACTCAACTCAACGAGTTCGGATGCCCAAACATCCTAGTGATATGTCACTTGTATCCTAATCCATTCCTAAGGTTCAACGGGACCTTTTTCCCAATCATGTGTCTCAACCATCTTCTACGGAATGCCGATACCGATACTCAGTAGTATTTCACATTTTCCAAGTATATCACATAATTTGACATATTATCAAACAATTATCACGAGTATAATATTTCATAATAATTATCATATCATTTAAATAACATAAAAACATTTAAAATAATAAATATGTTACCAACATTTACATATGAACTTACCTCGTATGCGAAAATGGCTACTTTTACCATTTCATCCACAACTTGGTATTTTCCCCATTTTAGCCCGAATTTTAGTTTTCCTTGCTCTATCAATTAAAATATAGTCTAATTAGGACTCACGTTATTCAAATTGACCCAAAATCATATTTTGGAAAAATTACAATTTTGCCCCTAAACTTTTGCATATTTACACTTTTGCCCCAAAGCTCGTAAATTAAACTTCAGCCTATTTTCTTATGTTTTATGACATGCTGATCATTTTTCCCTTCTATGGCAATATCAAATTCTCACTCTAACATGTACTTATGACTATTAGGTATTTTTACCGATTAAGCCCTTTTGCTAGTTTTCGCTTAAAACCGAGTAGCACAAGTTGTCTAACATAATTTAAAACCTCATATTCTATCATAAAACACCAAAATACACAAATTTCACCTATGGGTATTTTTCCAAATATAAACCCTAGGTTAAATTATTGCTAGCATAAGCTAAATCGAGCTACCGGGACTCCAAAAACGTAAAGAACTTGAAAAACGGGGCTAGAATGGACTTACAATTGAGCTTGGAAGCTTGAAAAACCCTAGCCATGGTTTCTCCTTGCTATATTCGGCCATGGGGTTGAAGATAAGCAAAATTGGCTTTTAATTTTGTATTTTAATTCATTTTACCCCTAAATGACCAAAATGCCCTTACTACTAAACTTTCCAAAAATTCCATCCATGTCCAATTTTTGTCCATAGACTTAGAAATTGGTAAAATTTCTATTTAAGACCTCCTAATTAATATTTCAAAATAATTTCATACTAGAAACTTCTAGAATGCAAGTTTTGCAAATTATTCGATTTAGTCCCTAATTTCAATTTAAGTACTTTATGCATAAAATTTATTCACGAAATTTTCACACAATCATGCAATCATATCATAGACCTCAAAATAATCATAAAATAATTATTTCTATCTCAGATTTTGTGGTCACGAAACCACTATTCCGACTAGGCCCAAAATCAGGATATTACAAATATATATTGAAATTATCTCGATTCTAACCTTTGACTCTTCAGCTTGTATCCATACCCATAACCTAAACTCCATTACAACCATGCAAAGACCTTTTGATTAGTGTATCATATCATTTGCAAGTGGTGGAGATTTGATTTTCTTGCAAGCCTATAGTAATAACTTCTCATGTTAGACAATCGAGTGCTTAATCTTGAACTTTAAACACTTTGAGTGATTTGAGTGAATCCTTAGTGAGGATGTCATCTCTTGTATATTTAGGACTAGAGTTAATTACTTAGAGGAAGGAGATTACCTATGATTTTATTATCAAAAATATTCGATTTAGATTGTTTGAGGCTTTTAATGCCCTAATAGTTGAATTCTCGTTGTATGATTTTTCGAGGAATAGTTTGTAACATTATCAGTAATGATTATGTGATTGAGAGGAATGAATTCTAGTAGTAAATGAGAGTTTTGCTTGAGGACAAGCAAATGCTTAAGTGTGGGGGTATTTGATAAACGCCAAATTATACATAGTTTTACCCCAAATACTTAGCATATTTATGGATGTTTACTACTAGATTTGTAGATTTTGGTGCTCTTAATCCAGTTATTTCATGTTTTGTATTCAAGAAAGCACCAAGAGTCAAAAAGAGCCAAAAACGAGCTAAAAAGGGACAAAACAGACCAAATCGAGAAGATCACATGGCCTAAGCCTTGCCACACGGGTTACTCATACGCTCGTGTCCTTCAAGGGTGTCGACCAAGGCTCTCACGATTCACACGGCCTGGCCATTAACCCACATGGTCGTGTGCAATTTAATAGATCGAACACGACCTGGCAAACACGTCACACGGCCGTGGTACACGGGCATGTCCCTTTTTCAAAGAGTTGTATTTTGCACGAGAAAGGGTACTTAGGGAGGAAGAACGCCAATCCAAAGCCTTTATAAACACCCTAAGTATGACCTAGTAAGGGGGCTCTTCTAGAACTTTTCTGGAATATAGAACCACACGCCAGGAATTACTTGAAGGAAGCCAGACGATCCACCCCAAAAGCCGAAGCTACTCTAAGACTGAAGATCTCTCTTAGAATTCCTTCAGGGGTTTTAGAGTTTTCTTTATGTTTTGTTATTTTCATGATTTTGAGATTTACTCTTATCTTATTATGAACTAAACCCCTTAGATACCTAAGGTGGTTGAAACCTATGATGGATCTTGTTATTATTATTTGAACTGTATGATAAATACTTGATTTGTTCTTAATTATGTGTCTTAATGCTTGAGTTAATATTCCAGGTATTAATTCATGTTTTGATGTGCTTATGTAGAGGAGAAAAAGTCCTTATCTAAGAGTAGATTTGACATAATTAAGCGGAGTTGATCGAACGCCTAGAAATAGGGTTACAAGATTTTGTTGGATTAGGGTGAAACCTAATATGGGAGTCCATAGAGTGATTTACTGCTTCCCTAGGGGTTTTAATTAAGAAAGAAATTTCAATTAATTCAACTGAGGGTTAGACGTTATTAGTATCGAAAGGGATAATAAAATAGGCTAGGGAGTCTCACGGATCAAGTCAAGTGAATAAATTGTCCGGTTGAAAGTCAGATAACAAGTGAAATCTAAATGGATTCCTCTTTGGGTGTCGTATTTATCAAATTAATTTTCTTCAAGTCTTTTTCCAACTTTTCTCTTTACTTTAGTTTAATTAGTTAGTTAGTTCAGTTAATTAGTTTAATAAACGACCCCTCTCTATTTCTAGGTTAGATATCCCAGTCTTGCCATTACTATACTATTGTTCGCTAGGTGCGCTTGCCTGTTCGTCATGATAATAGTTAGTCTAGGTTTGATCATCAATATAAATATTTATTACTTGTTACGAATCACACAATCAGGTATGGTTATATGATATACTACGATGAGTACAAGTATGTGCGTTAAACCTATGAATGATGCCATGGTAAAGAATGATTCATGATGAGAAAGTATATGTGTACATGTGATAAGTAAATCAAAGGATTTAAGTGATGAATAATCTTTATGCATATGTTACTATGTCTTCGCATGTTGATTGCTTATTACCATTGCATATTATTTGCATGCGGACTTACTAAGCTCTAATGCTTACCCCCTTTCCTTTCCATCCTTTGTAGTTTCGCCAAGCTAGCTCAGGGATCAGAAGCTGTCGGAGTATTCGATCACAGTATCAAAAGATTATTGGGTATAGTGAAATTGTTATTTTGAGCATGGCATGTATAGGGGACTCGGTCATTTTGTCATATGTGTCATGCTATTTGGCCAAATTATGAAGGCTTATGATGTTGTTGATTCATTTTGTAATAGCCATGTGATATGGCTTATAATTGATTATTGGCTTGTCATGTCTAATTGATCATGCGTGCATGTGTTAATGCCTTGATGATGTGATATGTTATTGCTTGGTGAGTGTATGATATAGTATGGAATAGATGCTAAAAGATAAAGGATGACTTAATGGCTTAAAATGAGTATAGTCATGAAAGCATAATTTGAAGTTATGGTAACAAGTTTGATAATGCAAGAAATTGGTGTGGAATGCTTCGAAATGGTGTAACAAAATGAATGTGCAATAGGATGACATTATGAAGATGTGATTGTGTCATGGTGTTGAATATTTGAGTGTCTAAATATGTCATGTTGCATGCTATGAAATATGTTTGAATGTATGAATGATTGAGGGTAACAAGTGGCTTGGAAAATAGCCTCTATATGGTCCACACAAATAGACACATAGGCATGTGTCTAGACCGTGTGTGACACACGGTCTGCCCCACGAGCGTGTTGAATGGCCATATGTCCCCTCCGCCTAATTTTTGCAAGTCAGTATGCTCAGTAGTAAACACATGGGCTAAGACACAGGCGTATGTCTTGGCCATGTGAGAGACACGGCCAACCCACGTGGGCGTGTACTTTGGCCGTGTGAAGTTTGTTCCTTTTTATGAAAAATTCATTTAATTTTAATTGATTACACGGTCTGGCCACACGGCCGTATGACCATAAATTAGTGCTAATGTCATAGTTAGAGAGTTACACTGTCTGAGGACACGGGCGTGCGTAGAGCACACGGGCGTGTCCCCTGTCTCACACGGGGTTGTAGGTTAGTATTAGGGAAAATTTCCCAAGCTTTTCTAAAGTCTTTGATTTAGTCTTGAAACCCTTCCGATGGTTGTTCTAGGCCTCGTAGGCCCATATCAGGGGCAAATTGTGTACATATGAATGAAGTTGTTTTAAAGAAAAATTTAATAGTTGGTTTTTGCATGAATGACTGTGTATGTGTTCGGTAACGCCTTGTATCCTATCCCGACCTCGAGTACGGTAAGGGGTGTTACATTTAGTGGTATAAGAGCTATGGTTTAGTCAGTTCTCGGACTAACCTAGCATATTTGAGTCTAGCTATACATGCTATACGTATATATAGAATGATAGTGTGACGACTCTTGACAACATTAAATTGTGTTTTCATATAGCAAATGGATCCCGACAGAGCAGTGGTGGATGATGAAAAAAGTAACGCGCTTGTTCTAGCTGAAGGAGCTGTGTGACAGCCCAAAATTGACCCTAGTCGGGATATGGTTTCGGGACCACAAAATCGAGGCATAAAAATAATTTAAAATTTATTTTGATGCCTATGATATGTGTTAATTTGTGTGTGGCATTTTTGATGATTCGATTTAGTGTTATAAAGGTGAATTTCACTAGAAAGGACCTAGTAGTAAACTTTGAAAGTATGATGGGGAAATGTGTGATGACTAGTTGATAATGCATGCAAAATTAAAGGATTTGCATGTCAAATTCCCCAAAGATGGCATAGTGGCGGCCATGACAAGGAGTTATGGGCAAGGAAAAACATGTTATGACATGTTTTGATAATGCATGATGTGATGAAATGATAAAAAATTTAGTGGTGGGAAGAGAAACAAAAAAAAATGTGTGTGAGTGTGGTATTCTCCCATTTTTGCCGTGAGTGAAAGAAAAGCAAAGAAAAAATTTTGTTCATCCTTGTTCTCTCCTTTTGGCCGAAAATACTAAGGAAGAAGATAGGATTTTTGCTCCATTTTGGTTTAGAAGAGATCTAGAAGGAGATTTGGCTATACTTGCATCAAGATTAAGGTATGTATGAAGTTGTGTCATGAGATTCATGCATGTTTTAGTTGCTAACTTGATGTTCATGTTAGCCATGGTTCAAATCCTTGTTATGCCATGGAAATGGTATTAGGCCAAGGTTGATATTGTGTTAAAGCCATTGCATGCTAAATGTGAAGCTTGATAATGATGCATGCAATGATGGATTGACTACTCTTGAAATTTCATTGTAGCAATCTTGAGTAAGACATTGAGTTCTTTGTTTAACCATGACCGAAGTTGAAAGGGGTATGAATGTGATGTATTCGCCATGATGCATTCATGAGCATGATTTATGCTTGTTACTTGATTGGTAAAAATTTGTGTTTTAGATGGTTATGAACACCTTGAGGTTCGGCCATGCACCTATATGTGTATGTATGTTTGCACATGATGATTTGGTTATGAAGTAAATGATAAATATGTTTGTTTAAAGAAGAAATTGTTGAAGAATGTTTGTGAAATTGCAAGTACATTCGGCCTAGTACACATATGATGTGAAAATCTTGGAATTTATTGTTGATTTGGTGCAAGTATGGCTAAGTATAATCGGCCATATGAGTGCTTGATGCTATATTATAAGTATTGAGCTACAATATGTAAAGCATTAGCTAGTAAAATGTGTGCCATTCATGTGTGGTGTTAAACATGTAATTGGCCTCAACATCAACATGCATAATCGGCCATGAATGAGTGCCTAAGAGGTTGTGTTGTTCGGCCATGAGTAAGCATGTTGAAGGCTTTGTGTGTTAAGTCGATTCATGAATTCCGTACTTATGTGACTTTAATGTCTAGTGAATATATGTGGGCTAAGTTCCTTGAGTTCTTCTTTTCGATACTCAAATGATTGAATCAAATTATTTGTTAAATTAAGCTCAAGAGCAAAGGGGGACCAAATCCGATAAAGGGAAGGAAAAAGTAGTCGAATAGCCATCGAATCGCTCGACAACATCCGAGGTAAGTTTTCGAGTATCGAAACTTAGATTTTGATTCGATTGAACAAAGTAATAAGCAATCGAAATTGTGCCCTTGTATGTGGCCATTGAGCCGAAATGATATTCTTGATTAAGTAAATTGTGCATAAAAGTTTGATTGAAATTGAAACAAAGATGTGTATGAATGTGCGACCAGATATCGGGCTAAGCCCAAGGCAATTGTGCGAGTTGTGATATCGGGCTAAGCCCGAAGGCAATGGTGCGAGCTATGATATCCGGGCTAAGCCCGAAGGCAATTGTGCGAGTTGTGATATCCGGGTTAAGTCCCGAAGGCATTTGTGCGGGTTACCATAACCGGGCTATGTCCCGAAGGTGTTTTGAACGAGTAGCTATATCCGGATAAACTCCGAAGGTATGTGAATTGAAATTTATAAGCTGCTGGAAAATTTCAGTTATTGCACTTGTGAAATTCCCAACAACAAGGTATGTTTTGTGTGTGCTTTGCACACTATGAGTAAATGCGCATTTAATATTCGCTCTAATGATAAATGAGCTATCGGCATTAACTAGGCCGTTATTTGTGTATGAATATAAGAGTTGGGATTGTGAAGTAAGCATGTCTTTGGGAAATTGTGCATATGAATTATTGTTTAGCTACTTGAATGCTATGCTTTGGTTGTGTGTATATTATGGCTCGAAACTTACTAAGCATAAATTGCTTACTCCGTTTATTTGTTTCTCTGTTTATAGATTTTGCTCGTTAGCGATCGGATTTGGGATCATAGAAGTTGAAGTCAACCACACTATCAAAGCCCTTTTTGGTACTCCTTTAGTTGAGTTTTAGATATGGCATGTATAGGACTACCCTCGGTTATTTTTAAGTACTTGTGATGTATATGTGTACGGCCATGCGAAAATGGTTCGTAAAAGTGGAGTATGGAATTTGACCATATGTGGTTTGTAATTATATTTGGTTTCATGATGTGATTATGGTTTGGAATGAGAGAGTTGGTCGCATGATCAGCCATTGGAATGGCTAAATATGATCATATGTGGACCTAAGTATGACTAGACTATAGTTGGTCCATGGGAACTACAATATAGGTAAAGCCTACCTTAAAAACAGAGGCTGCCAGCTGCAGTGACGTGGATGTGAAAAATCACCAAAATTTGTAGGAATGGTTTTAAATAGTGAATAAATTATGTAATCGAACCTTGACGAGTCTATTTTCGTATGAAAGTAATGAAACAATCATATGATTAGTATACCGAGAGATATTAAAGTTCTCGTGAGACAGGGCCGGAACAGTTTCTGGGTCCCCTGTCGCGACTTTGAAAATTTTCCATAAATTATCCAGAATGAATTAGAAGTCATGCCTTATATGTGCAGATTCCTTTTTGAGTGTAGTTTCATTGGAAACAAACAGTATCAGTATTGAAATCCTGTACAGAGAGATATTCAAGTTGTAACGCACGAAGGTCAGTGTAGTCGACCCCTGTAACATGGGCGACTTTAACTAATAAACTGTACCAATTGGCCCGACCAAAAATTCTAGAAATAAATCCATGGATGTATATATGAGTCTAAATTCAGGTAAAATTTACGGAATCGGTTTCCGAGTTGTGAAACTCGAGATATGCTTTTTAAGGCGACAGCGACGCAGTTTTCCAGCTTGCCTGGGAATGTCAAATTGGTCTGTGCCATAAGTGGTTTTGGCTTGTTAACCCCTCGTGTCCGACACCGGCAACGGTCTCGGGTTAGGGGTGTTACAATTTTATTGGTATCAGAGCCAGGTTTAGTCGATCCTAGGACTATCGTGATATGTTTGGGGTCTAGCTATACATGATTTTAAGTGACAAATTGATAGTGTGGTGATTTCTGACAATTTGAGTTTGTGTTTGTTTATAGCAATGGATCCCGATCCCAACCGAGCAATAGCTGATGATGTGGAGAGTGTGGCGCCTGCTCCCGCGCAAGGGACAGCATCGGCGGACTCTCAACCTATTGCCAGCAATCCGAATGATGAGGCTAAGCAAGCCTTTTATAGTGTGATGAATGATTGGTTTAACCAATACATTCGAACTAACACGGCTGTTCCACAACCTCCATTCCCGACTAATGCAACCTCAAGACCTACAATACCTCCAGAATCGACCAAGTAAGGTCAAGTAAGCCCCAATGATGAATTGAAAACATGGGGCTACTGAATTTAAAGCTACGGATAGCGACGATGCCGAGCATGCTGAATTTTGGTTGGACAACACTATCCGGGTGCTCGATAAGTTATCATGTACACCCGATGAATGCTTAAAGTGTACTATCTCCTTGCTACGCGATTCTGCCTACTATTGGTGGAGTACTCTGACTTCTGTGGTGTCTAGAGAGCAAGTAACTTGAGAGTTCTTCCAAACTGAATTCCGAAAGAAGTATACCAGTCAGAGATTTATGGACCAAAAACGAAAGGAATTCCTTGATCTTAAGCAAGGTTCCATGTCGGTTACCGACTACGAACGAAAATTTGCGAGGCTTAGCCGGTACGCGCGCGAGTGCATTTCTTCAGAAGCTGTGATGTGTAAACGCTTCGAAGATGGACTGAACGATGATATAAAGCTGTATGTTGGCATTTTGGAAATCCGAGAGTTTGTGGCTCTTGTCGAGCGAGCGTGCAAAGCCGAGGAGCTCAGTATGGAGAAAAGAAAAGCTGAAGTGGGAGCAAGGGAGTTTCGTAAGAGGTCTTCGGGGAAGCCCTTCCCACAGTCATCAAAGAAATTTAGAGATGGCTTAGGCCGGTCTAGAGACATTTCGGGCTTTTCTAGACGAGACCGCGATCGACCCCCTATGGGCACGCGAGTCACTTCGATCACCAGTGTTGGCAATGATCGTCGAGACAGAACGGAGTGCCAATATTGTGGCAAATGGTATTGTGGGAGTTGTAGATTCCGTGACCGCTCCTGTTACAAGTGCGGATCAGTCGATCATTTCATTAAGGATTGCCCGAGCTTATCTGGACAAAACGTAAATCAAAGTGGGAACCCGGGTGCTACCACAACTCGAGGTAGGCCGTCTAGAAACACGGGCAATGCTAGTGGCGGTCAGAGAGGATCTAGAGATGCCACCATCAGATCTGAGGCTCGTGCTCCTGCTAGGACTTATGCCATACGTGCACGCGAGGATGCTGCCTCACCAGATGTTATTACCGGTATCCTCACTCTTTTCGATACTAATGTGATTGCTTTGATTGACCCTGGTTCTACTCATTCTTATATATGCGAAACCTTAGCATCCAGTAAGACTTTTCCCATTGAGTCTACTGAGTTTGTAATTCGGGTGTCAAACCCCTTGGGTCATTACGTGCTCATCAACAAAGTGTGTAAGAAAAGTCCCCTAGTATTTTGAGGTTCTTGTTTTCCGGCGGACTTGATGCTTTTGCCATTCGACGAATTCGACGTTATTCTTGGTTTGGATTGGTTGACCATGCATGATGCGGTTGTAAATTGCAAAAGCAAGACTATTGATCTGAGGTGCACGAATAACGAGATAATTCGGGTTGAGTCTACGGACTTAAAGGGATTGCCAAATGTAATATCGCAATGTTGGCTCGTAAATACGTAAGAAAGGGTGTGAAGCATACCTTGCGTATGTTCTAGATGACAAGGAGTTAGAAAAGAAACCCGAATCTGCGCTGGTTTGTGAATACCCGGATGTTTTCCTCAAGAATTGCGGGTTTACCACCTGCTCGGAAATAGAGTTTGGCATCGAATTGGTACCGGTACCATTCCAATTTCGATAGCTCGTGATCGTATGGCACCAACGGAATTAAAGGAGTTGAAAGCTCGCTTGCAAGAATTGGTGGATAGAGGTTTTGCTCGCCGAGTTTTTCGCCTTTGGGTGCGCCGGTGTTGTTTGTGAAAAGAAGGATGGAACCATGAGGTTGTAGATCGACTATCGCCGACTTAATAAAGCGACGATAAAGAACAAATATCCATTACCGCGTATCGATGATTTGTTCGATCAACTGAAGGGAGCCCTAGTGTTTTCGAAAATAGATCTGAGATCGGGCTATTATCAGTTGCAAATTCGGGATTCGGACGTACCCAAGACTGCCTTCAGAACGAGATATGGTCACTACGAGTTCCTAGTGATGCCGTTTGGGCTTACTAATGCCCCTGCGGTATTTATGGATTTGATGAATCAGATCTTCAGACCATATCTGGATCGGTTCGTAGTTGTCTTCATTGATGACATTTTGGTCTATTCGCAAAATGAGACCGAACACGCTGAACACCGAGGATAGTGTTGCGAATTTTACGGATAAGCGCTATACGCTAAGTTCAGCAAGTGTGAGTTCGGTTGAGGAGGTTAGCTTGGGTCATGTGATATCTCATCGGGTATTCGAGTCGACCCAATAAAATTTCAGCCATACTTAATTGGAAGCCTCAGAAATATTACCGAGGTTCGAGCTTTTTGGGGCTTGCGGTTATTACCGACGATTTGTAAAAGGTTTCTCAACGATAGCCACGCCAATGACGGTTACTCCAAAAGGATGTTAAGTTCGAATGGATGGAGAAATGTCGAAAAGTTTCGATCAATCGAAAACTTATTTGACTGAAGCCCCAATTCTAGTGCAACCCGAATCGGCAAAGAGTTTGTCATCTATAGTGACGCCTCCCTACTTGGGTTAGGTTGCGATTGATGCAAGAAGGTCGAGTTGTGGCCTGCGCGCCGAGGCAATTAAAGCCACATGAGAAAAATTATCCCACCCATGGTCTCGAATTGGTCGCCATCGTATTCGCCTTTAAAGATATGGCGACATTACTTATTTGGTGAGAAGTGCCATGTGTATTCGGATCATAAAAGTCTCAAATATTTGATGACTCAAAGAGACTTAAATCTGCGATAAAGACGTTGGCTCGAGCTGTTAAAGGATTATGAGCTGGTCTTTGACTATCACCCGGGAAAGGCGAATGTGGTTGCGGATGCCTTGAGTCGTAAATCATTATTAGCTTTACGAGCGATGAACGTGCACTTGTCCGTTCGATCCGACAATGTGTTAGTAGCTGAATTAAAAGCCAAACCATTATTGATACATCAAATTCGTGAAGCTCAGAAAGTCGACGATGAGTTGGCTGCAAAACAGGCTGAGTGTGTTCCGAACAAGGACTCGGAATTTCAAATCGATGATGACGATTGTTTGAGGTTCAGAAGTCGTCTGTGTGTTTCAAAGAATTCAGAACTTATTTCGATAATTCTGAACGAAGCCCATTGTAGCCGAATGGCAATCCACCCGGGGAGTACGAAAATGTACAATGATTTGAAACGTCGGTTTTGGTGCCATGGTATGAAATGAGACATCTCTGACGTCGTTTCGAGGTGTTTAATATGTCAACAAGTGAAAGCGGAACATCAAGTGCCTTCAGGATTACTTCAGCCGATCACGATACTCGAGTAGAAATGGGATCGAGTCACAATGGACTTTGTATCCGAACTGCCATTGTCAGCGAGTAAGAAGGATGCGATTTGGGTCGTTGTAGATAGATTGACTAAGTCGGCTCACTTTGTCCCCGTTACGTACGGACTTTTCAATGGACAAACTAGCCGAACTGCACGCTTTCTCGGTTGTGAGATTACATGGGTGCCTATTTCCATCGTGGTCGGATAGAGATCCGAGATTTACCTCGCGATTTTGGAAAAGGTTGCAAGAAGCTTTGGGTACCAAGTTGCATTTCAGACCGCCTTTCACCCCAAACCGATGGTCAATCCGAGCGGATAATTCGGATACTTGAGGATATGTTAAGATGTTGCATCCTCGAGTTCGGTGGTTCATGGGAACGGTATTTGCCTTTGATTGAATTCGCCACAACAATAGTTTTCAATCAAGTATTAAGATGGCACCTTACGAGGCCTTGTACGGGCATAAATGCCGTACACCATTGTGTTGACGGAGCTCGGTGAAAGCAAAATTTTCGGTGGACTTGATTAAAGATGCTGAATGAAAGTGATAGTGATCCGTGAAAATCAAGATAGCCTCCGATCGTCAAGTCGACGCGGATCCAAGCGTAAAGACATCGAGCATCGTGGGAGATAAAGTGTTTCTCAAGGTTTCGCCTTTGGAAAAGATACTCGATTCTACCGTAAGGGCAAGTTGAGCCCGAGGTTCATTGGGCCATATGAGATATCCGAGCGAGTCGGTCCAGCTTGCATATCGTTTGATTTTTGCCCCGAACTCGAAAAGATTCACGATGTCTTTCATGTTTCAATGCTTGACGCTATAGATCCGATCCATCGCACGTAATTAGTCCATCGAGGTTGAAATTCAATCCGATATGAGTTATGAAGAAAAACCGATTCGTATCCTAGCTCGTGAAGTGAAGGAGTTGCGAAACAAAAGGGTTCCGTTAGTAAAAGTGTTATGGCTCAAACACGGATGGAAGAAGCTACTTGGGAACCCAAGAGCTTTATGAAAGAGCGCTACCCAAACCTATTTACGGTAAGATTTTGGGGACGAAAATTTCTTAAGTGGGGAGAGTTGTGACACCCAAAATTGACCCTAGTCGGGATGTGGTTTGGGACCACAAAATCGAGGCATAAAATAATTTAAAATTTATTTTGATGCCTATGATATGTGTTAATTTGTGTGTGGCATTTTGATGATTCGATTTAGTGTTATAAAGGTGAATTTCACTAGAAAGGACCTAGTAGTAAACTTTGAGCGTATGATGGGGAAATGTGTGATGACTAGTTGATAATGCATGCAAAATTAAGGGATTTGCATGTCAAATTCCCCAAAGATGGCATAGTGGCGGCCATGACAAGGAGTTATGGGCAAGGAAAAACATGTTATGACATGTTTTGATAATGCATGATGTGATGAAATGATAAAAAAATTTAGTGGTGGGAAGAGAAACAAAAAAAAATGTGTGTGAGTGTGGTATTCTCCCCATTGTTGCCGTGAGTGAAAGAAAAGCAAAGAAAAAATTTTGTTCATCCTTGTTCTCTCCTTTTTGGCCGAAAATACTAAGGAAGAAGATAGGATTTTTGCTCCATTTTGGTTTAGAAGAGATCTAGAAGGAGATTTGGCTATACTTGCATCAAGATTAAGGTATGTATGAAGTTGTGTCATGAGATTCATGCATGTTTTAGTTGCTAACTTGATGTTCATGTTAGCCATGGTTCAAATCCTTGTTATGCCATGGAAATGGTATTAGGCCAAGGTTGATATTGTGTTAAAGCCATTGCATGCTAAATGTGAAGCTTGATAATGATGCATGCAATGATGGATTGACTACTCTTGAAATTTCTTTGTAGCAATCTTGAGTAAGACATTGAGTTCTTTGTTTAACCATGACCGAAGTTGAAAGGGGTATGAATGTGATGTATTGGCCATGATGCATTCATGAGCATGATTTATGCTTGTTACTTGATTGGTAAAATTTGTGTTTTAGATGGTTATGAACACCTTGAGGTTCGCCATGCACCTATATGTGTATGTATGTTTGCACATGATGATTTGGTTATGAAGTAAATGATAAATATGTTTGTTTAAAGAAGAAATTGTTGAAGAATGTTTGTGAAATTGCAAGTACATTCGCCTAGTACACATATGATGTGAAAATCTTGGAATTTATTGTTGATTTGGTGCAAGTATGGCTAAGTATAGTCGGCCATATGAGTGCTTGATGCTATATTATAAGTATTGAGCTACAATATGTAAAGCATTAGCTAGTAAAATGTGTGCCATTCATGTGTGGTGTTAAACATGTAATTGGCCTCAACATCAACATGCATAATCAGCCATGAATGAGTGCCTAAGAGGTTGTGTTGTTCGCCATGAGTAAGCATGTTGAAGGCTTTGTGTGTTAAGTCGATTCATGAATTCGTACTTATGTGACTTTAATGTCTAGTGAATATATGTGGGCTAAGTGCCTTGAGTTCTTCTTTTCGATACTCAAATGATTGAATCAAATTATTTGTTAAATTAAGCTCAAGAGCAAGGGGACCAAATCCGATAAAGGGAAGGAAAAAGTAGTCGAATAGCCATCGGAATCGATTCGACAACATCCGAGGTAAGTTTTGATATCGAAACTTAGATTTTGATTCGATTGAACAAAGTAATAAGCAATCGAAATTGTGCCCTTGTATGTAGCCATTGAGTAAAATGATATTCTTGATTAAGTAAATTGTGCATAAAAGTTTGATTGAAATTGAAACAAAGATGTGTATGAATGTGCGAATTGTGATATCGGGCTAAGCCCAAAGGCAATTGTGCGAGTTGTGATATCGGGCTAAGCCCAAAGGCAATGAATACGAGCTATGATATCCGGGCTAATCGAAGGCACGGTCAAATTGTGATATCCGGGTTAACCCGAAGGCATTTTCGGGTTACCATAACGGGCTATGTCCGAAGGTGTTTTGAGCAGTAGCTATATCGAGATAAACTTGAAGGTATGTGAATTGAAATTTATAAGCTGCTGGAAAATTTTCAGTTGTCATATGAATTATTGTTTAGCTTGAATACTTGAAAGCATATCTCGAGTTTCACAACGAGTTTCGAAACTGATTCCGTAAATTTTACCTGAATTTAGACTCATATATCCATCCATGGATTTATTTCTAGAATTTTTAGTTCGGCCAATTGGTACAGTTTATTAGTTAAAGTCGCCCATGTTACTGGGGTTGACTACACTGACCTTCGCGGGTTACAACTTGAATATCTCTCTGTACAGGGTTCCAATACTGATACCGTTTATTTCCAATGAAACTAGACTCAAAAAGGAATCTGCAAATATAAGGCATGACTTCTAATTCATTTTGGATAATTTATGGCAAATTTTCAAAGTCGCGACAGGGGACCCAGAAACCGTTCCGGCCCTGTCTCACGAGAACTTTAATATCTCTCGGTATACTGATCAGATGATCATTTCGTTACTTTCATATGAAAATAGACTCGTCAAGGTTCGATCACATAATTTATTCACTATTTAAAACCATTCCTACAAATTTGGGTGATTTTTCACATCCACGTCACTGCAGCTGGCAGCCTCTGTTTTTAAGGTAGGCTTTACCTATATTGTAGTTCCCATGGACCAACTATAGTCTAGTCATACTTAGGTCCACATATGATCATATTTAGCCATTCCAATGGCCGATCATGCGACCAACTCTCTCATTCCAAACCATAATCACATCATGAAACCAAATATAATTACAAACCACATATGGTCAAATTCCATACTCCACTTTTACTTAACCATTTTCGCATGGCCGCACACATATACATCACAAGTACTTAAAATAACCGAGGGTAGTCCTATACATGCCATATCCAAAACTCAACTAAAGGAGTACCAAAAGGGCTTTGATAGTGTGGTTGACTTCAACTTCTATGATCCCGAATCCGATCGCTAACGAGCAAAATCTATAAACAGAGAAACAAAGAAACGGAGTAAGCAATTTATGCTTAGTAAGTTTCGAGCCATAATATACACACAACCAAAGCATAGCATTCAAGTAGCTAAACAATAATTCATATGCACAATTTCTCAAAGACATGCTTACTTCACAATCCCAACTCTTATATTCATACACAAATAACGGCCTAGTTAATGCCGATAGCTCATTTATCATTAGAGCTAATATTCAGACAAGATTTACTCATAGTGTGCAAAGCACACACAAAACATACCTTGTTGTTGGGAATTTCACAAGTGCAACAACTGAAAATTTTCCAGCAGCTTATAAATTTCAATTCACATACCTTCAAGTTTATCCGATATAGCTACTGCTCAAAACACCTTCGACATAGCCCGTTATGGTAACCCGCACAAATGCCTTCGGGACTTAACCCGGATATCACAACTCGCACAATTGCCTTCGGGCTTAGCCCGGATATCATAGCTCGTACCATTGCCTTTGGGCTTAGCCCGGATATCACAACTCGCACAATTGCCTTTGGGCTTAGCCCGGATATCACAATTCGCACATTCATACACATCTTTGTTTCAATTTCAATCAAACTTTTATGCACAATTTACTTAATCAAGAATATCATTTCGGCTCAATGGCCACATACAAGGGCACAATTTCGATTGCTTATTACTTTGTTCAATCGAATCAAAATCTAAGTTTTGATACTCGAAAACTTACCTCGGATGTTGTCGAACGATTCCGATGGCTATTCGACTACTTTTTCCTTCCCTTTATCGGATTTGGTCCCCCTTTGCTCTTGAGCTTAATTTAACAAATAATTTGATTCAATCATTTGAGTATCGAAAAGAAGAACTCAAGGCACTTAGCCCACATATATTCACTAGACATTAAAGTCTCATAAGTACGGAATTCATGAATCGACTTAACACACAAAGCCTTCAACATGCTTACTCATGGCCGAACAACACAACCTCTTATGCACTCATTCATGGCCGATTATGCATGTTGATGTTGAGGCCAATTACATGTTTAACACCACACATGAATGGCACACATTTTACTAGCTAATGCTTTACATATTGTAGCTCAATACTTATAATATAGCATCAAGCACTCATATGGCCGATTATACTTAGCCATACTTGCACCAAATCAACAATAAATTCCAAGATTTTCACATCATATGTGTACTAGGCCGAATGTACTTGCAATTTCATAAACATTCTTCAACAATTTCTTCTTTAAACAAACATATTTATCATTTACTTCATAACCAAATCATCATGTGCAAACATACATACACATATAGGTGCATGGTCGAACCTCAAGGTGTTCATAACCATCTAAAACACAAATTTTACCAATCAAGTAACAAGCATAAATCATGCTCATGAATGCATCATGGCCGAATACATCACATTCATACCCCTTTCAACTTCGGTCATGGTTAAACAAAGAACTCAATGTCTTACTCAAGATTGCTACAAAGAAATTTCAAGAGTAGTCAATCCATCATTGCATGCATCATTATCAAGCTTCACATTTAGCATGCAATGGCTTTAACACAATATCAACCTTGGCCTAATACCATTTCCATGGCATAACAAGGATTTGAACCATGGCTAACATGAACATCAAGTTAGCAACTAAAACATGCATGAATCTCATGACACAACTTCATACATACCTTAATCTTGATGCAAGTATAGCCAAATCTCCTTCTAGATCTCTTCTAAACCAAAAATGGAGCAAAAATCCTATCTTCTTCCTTAGTATTTTCAGCCAAAAAGGAGAGAACAAGGATGAACAAAATTTTTTCTTTGCTTTTCTTTCACTCACGGCAACAATGGGGAGAATACCACACTCACACACATTTTTTTTTGTTTCTCTTCCCACCACTAAATTTTTTTATCATTTCATCACATCATGCATTATCAAAACATGTCATAACATGTTTTTCCTTGCCCATAACTCCTTGTCATGGCCGGCCACTATGCCATCTTTGGGGAATTTGACATGCAAATCCCTTAATTTTGCATGCATTATCAACTAGTCATCACACATTTCCCCATCATACTTTCAAAATTTACTACTAGGTCCTTTCTAGTGAAATTCACCTTTATAACACTAAATCGAATCATCAAAAATGCCACACACAAATTAACACATATCATAGGCATCAAAATAAATTTTAAATTATTTTTATGCCTCGATTTTGTGGTCCCGAAACCACATCCCGACTAGGGTCAATTTTCGGCTATCACAAGCTGTGCCATCTGAGAGTAGGTGCGAAACTATAAGTAGAGGAGAATGAGATAGAGAGGCCTTTCTCTACACGATGAATGTATGGTATACGGAGATCGTTCGAACAAACCCGAATGCTCAGCCTCCCCTACCTCCTCCAAATCCTCAATCCGCACCTGTGATGCCTTAACGTATGGATTCCATGGGATTCGCTAGAACACCTATTGGTAAAATTCAGAAACAATGTGCTGAGGAATTTAAGGAAAATGCCAATGATGACCCTAAGAAAGCAGAGTTCTAGTTAGAGAACTCGATAAGGTATTTGATGAATTATCCTGTACACTCGAGGAGTGCCTAAAATATGCCATATATTTGTTGAGAGATGCAGCGTATCATTGGTGGAGAACACTAATATTTGTGTTACCACCGGAGAGGGTTACTTGGGAATTCTTTGAAGAGGAATTTCGAAAGAAATACATTAGTGAACGGTTCATCGATCAGAAGTCTAAGGAATTTCTGGAATTGAAACAGGGTAGTATGATAGTTAGCAAATATGAGAGAGAATTTGTCAGACTCAGTAAGTACGCTCGGGAGTGTGTATCCTCTGAAGCTAAGATGTGTATAAGATTTGAAGATGGACTTAATGAGGATATTAAGACATTAGTGGGTATTCTTGAGTTGAAAGAATTTGTGGTACTTATTGAATGGGCTTGTAAAGCCGATGAGTTGATCGAAGAAAAGAAGAAAGCTGAGTCTGAGGTAAGAGATATAATAAGAGATTAATGTGTAAGTCATTACCAACTCAGCCTAAGAAACCTAGAGAGATGTACTCTCGTTCACATGTGTCAACTGCATATTCATACAAGAATCGTAGAAAGAAAAATTCGAGTTTTAGATCTCAAGCTACATCCGTGGCAAGTGTAGGTAACGCCAAACCTTCAAGCCCAAGTGCCAATAATGTGGTAGATGTCATTTTGGCACCCATAAGGTGAGTGAGGGATCTTGTTTCAAGTGTAGTTCTCAAGACCATTATATTAAAGACTACCTTAAGATGGTAGAGAAAGAAAGATTCCAGAGCTTGAGGCCGAGTGGCACAGCTTCTAGGGGAAGACCCTCGAAAAAAGTTAGGAATGGGTCTGGTAGTAAGAATGTGACATGAGATACAATAGTGAGATCTGGAGCTAGGGCTCCGACTAGAGCCTATGTGAATATACTTGATGCGATCACTGGTAATTTTTCTCTCTATGATACTAATTTCATTGCTTTGATAGACCTTGGCTCTACTTATTTTTATGTGTGTGTGAAATTGGCATCTAGTGTGAATATACCTGTTGAGTCTACTGAATTTATGATTAAAATGTCAAATCCATTAGGAAAGCATGTAAGAGTTAATAAAGTATGTAAGTGATGCCCTTTGATGATTAGAGGTTATTGTTTTCTGACCGACTTAATGTTGTTACCATTTGATGAATTTGATGTCATACTGGGTATGGATTGGTTGACACTACATGATGTTGTAGTGAATTGTAGACAGAAAGTTATTGAATTGAAATGTGAAAATGGTGAAGTTCTTCGGGATGAATCAGATGACGCAGATAAATCGCCAAATGTAATTTCTTCAATGATTGCTCAGAAATGTATGAGAAAAGGGAATGAAGCTTCTTTGGCATACATATTGAATACTGAGGAATCCGAATTGAAAATCAAATTAGTCCCAATTGTATGTGAGCATGTGGATGTATTCCCGGAGGAATTTCCAGGTTTGCCTCCAATTAGATAAGTTGAATTCGGTATTAAGTTAATGCCAACGACAACACTTATCTCTGTTGCTCCGTATAGGATGGCCCCGACTGAGCTAAAAGAATTGAAGTTACAGTTGCAAGAGTTGATTGACAAAGGTTTTCCGAGACCAAGCTTTTTGTAGTGGGGTGCTCCCGTACTATTCGTGAAAAAGAAGGACGGTTCCATGAGATTATGCATTGACTACCGACAGCTCAATAATGTGACAATAAAAAATAAGTATCCCCTTCCAAGGATTGATGACCTATTTGACCAGTTGAAAGGAGCGACATGGCTCTCTAAGATAGACTTGAGGTCCAGATATTACTAATTACGAGTTAAAGAGTCTGATGTGCCTAAGACTACCTTTAGAGTGAGGTATGGCCACTACGAGTTTTTGGTTATGCCATTTGGATTAACGAATGCTCCTGTTGTGTTTATGGATTTAATGAACCAAATTTTTCGGCCATATTTGGATAAGTTTGTTGTGGTGTTTATTGATGATATTCTAATTTATTCTAGAGATGAGGCAGAGAATGCCGAACACTTGAGAATTGTTTTGTAGACTTTGAGGGTCAAACAGTTGTATGCTAAGTTTAGAAAAATTGATTTTAGGCTTTGAGAGGTCGGGTTCTTAGGCCATATTGTTTCAAGAGATGGTATACGAGCTGATCCCGATAAGATTTCTGCTATTGTTGAGTGGAAGCTGCCAAGGAATGTAACTGAAGTTAGAAGCTTTTTTAGGTTTGGCCGGATACTACAGACGATTTGTGAAAGGATTTTTTATAGTTGCCACTCTAATGACGAGGTTGTTACAAAAAGATGCTGGGTTTGAAAGGACATAAAAGTGCCAACAGAGTTTTGAGAAACTAACGAGGCACCAGTGTTAGTGCAACCGAAATCAGGGAAAGAATTTGTGATTTACAGTGATGCGTCCTTGAGTGCACTAGGTTGTGTGCTTATGCAAGAAGGCAAGGTAGTAGCTTTTGCTTCAAGGCAACTGAAGCCTCATAAGAAAAACTATCCTACGCATGATCTAGAATTAACCGCCATTGTATTTACTTTGAAAATTTGGAGACATTACCTATTCGGGGAGAAATGCCATGTCTATACAGACCATAAAAGTCTTAAGTACCTGATAACCCAAAAGGAATTGAATTTGAGCCAAGGAAGATGGCTTGAATTGTTAAAAGACTATAAACTTGTGATTGATTATCACCCTGGTAAGGCAAATGTGGTTGCCGATGCCTTGAGCAAAAAGTCTGTATTTGCTTTGAGAACTATGAACACACGGCTAACCCTGTCTCATGATGGTGCAATTCTAGCAAAGTTAAGTGCTAGACCGAATTTTATTCAATAGATTTGTGATGCTCAATAAGCTGATAAAGAGTTACGAGCTAAGAAAGCTCAGTGTGAGTCGAACAGTGAATTAGATTTTCAAGTAGATTGTGATGGTTGTCTGAGGTTTCGTGGAAGGATTTGTGTCCCGAGGAATACTGAGTTGATTTGGAACATTTTGCATGGGGAGGTATGTCAGTTCACCCAGGTAGCACGAAAATGTTCAATGATTTAAAGAAAATGTATTGGTGGAATGACATGAAAAGAGATATATCTAAGTTTGTGTTGAGGTGCTTGATTTGTCAGCAAGTGAAGGCCGAACACCAAGTACCTTCAGGTTTACTCCAGCCTATTTTAGTTTCAGAATGGAAATGAGACCGAATTACTATGGACTTTGTAACAGGCTTGCCATTGACACCAAGAAAGAAAGATGCTGTATGGGTTGTGGTTGACAGATTGACTAAATCGACTCATTTTATACCAGGACGCATTGATTATTCACTTGATAATTTAGCTGAGTTGTATATTTTTGATATTGTGAGACTTCATGAAGTACCTTTATCGATTATTTCGAATAGAGATCCGAGGTTCACATCGTGGTTTTGGAAGAAGTTACAAGAAGATTTGGGTATAAAGCTGAATTTTAATACCGCTTTTCATCCACAGACTGATAGACAATCCGAGAGAGTGATTCAAACACTTGAAGATATGCTCAGATGTTCTGTTCTTGAATTTCAAGGTAGTTGGGAAAAGTACTTATCTTTGGTTGAATTTGCCTACAACAATAGTTATCAGTGAGCTTGAAGATAGTGCCTTATGAGGCATTGTATGGACGTAAATGTCGTACACCGTTGTATTGGACTGAGCTTAAGGAGAATAAGATTCATGGAATCAATTTAGTTAAGGAAATTGAAGAAAAGTGAAAGTAAGTAGTGATTGTTTGAAAGCGGCATCAGATAGACAAAAGTCGTATACGGATTTAAAAAGGAAAGAGATTTTGTATCAAGTCAGTGATAAGGTATTCTTAAAAGTATCTTCATGGAAGAAGGTTTTGAGATTTGGCTAAAATGGAAAGTTGAGTCCTCATTTTATA